>NC_092819.1:42260000-42560000 GCF_023375885.2 Dermacentor andersoni | reverse complement strand
TACCCACCTACCTGTACCGCGAAGTGCATCTGATGAACCCAAGGATGCTTACTATTAAAGATTACGCGCACGTCGGTGGGCGACGCGGTTACGTATACCTTCGCTTGGGTACTTGAAGACGCATCATGTGAAGCACACGGGCTTCTTTAAGATAGGGTGGCCGTAGCACTTCGGCATTTCACGTAGTCTATAGCACAGAGGCACAGAATAATGACAAGAAAGATGAAGAGGGTGAGCAAAGAACGTGCAAGTTATTTGAGAAAGAATATGAAGACGCCAGGCGATGGGAAGTGGCGATCTCCAGGAGAAAGCTAATCGGTAGTCTGTCTCGACGAAACCCTGACGTTTAGAAAGAGGCACGCTAATTTTTTACACATATCGTCTTCGTACTTCTGCATGTGGTGCTGCAGGATTCTCACACATTTAACATATGTGTTCCAAAGAAGATCTGTCCCGTGTCTACGTACGTCATGAAATACGATAATCATCGTCTGCCCATATTTATGCCCACTGCCCAGGACGAAGGCCTGTCCCTGCGATCTCCAATTACACCGCCTTACTACCGGTTATCTGCGTTACGCATTACGTGGCCTGCCCAGCTCCAGTGCGTCTTCTTAATGTCAGCCATAATATCTATTACACCCGTTAGCTATCTAGTGCCCCCCCCCCCCCCCCACATCGCTGTCTTCCTGTCTCTTGCCTAACATCTTGAAGCATGAAATGCTTTTAACACCATTGTCGACGACCTTCAAGGGACCTTGAGCCAAAAGCCAAAGCCGTTATCCGGGCACTCAGACGAGAACATCCGGCGATCGTTGTGAGAACAAAACGAGGTCATCGAGCAACCAGTTAAAATTTAAGAAAATGCGGTTTCTAGCCCCCAACCCTTTGTACAGGACCGCATTACATACGCTATATAGTTACCGCGCAAACCAGTTAAAAATATTGGCTCCGAGTTCTTCCTAAGGTTTGACGTCATCGGCACAGCTGGCGCGGTGCCAACTCGCACAGGTAGCGTGGCGCGGAGCGGATGACGTCAGCATAACTGGGCGCTCGGAGAGGCACGTGACCAGTTCTGTATCGGTGCTTGGAAAGAACAGTCGGTGTTTAATCGCTGTGAAGTAGCATGGACGGAGCGAGTCCTTCTCGTGATTTTTCAGCTGAATGGCGAGCTAGAGGGACTATAATTATATAATCTATGAAGGTAACTATATAATCAATGACGGCAGAAATGAGAGAAATTATGCTCGCGCGAAATACATCTTTCACGTCGTGAAACAATAGTCGTCTTTCTTTTTTTTTTTTGCGAAAGCACATTCTATGACCTAGTCGTTCAAATGGTGTCAATGGCAAGGCAATGAAGTGGTATGGCTGCCAAAATAGCCAATTTTTCAAATATTTGAATTCATTCACTCATTCATTTATTTATACTGTCAGCCCCCTTAGGGCTATTACAGGAGTGGAGAATAAAAACAACAAAAAGAAGCAGAATGCGACCGAGTTACAAGCTTTGACTCACAAAGCTTGTCTTAGAATGGAAAAGACGTATGAAATACAACATACATGGGAAAGTAAAGAAACCATTCGCAGTTTGGCACCGCGTCGTCATAGACACAATAAGAGACACAGATCTAAAAGTAAATGCATACATATTGGGCAATTCACTACGTGTTATTACAAAAATTGTGCTTTTAACACTTTCCAAAGAGGCAGTTAAGGACATCGAGGTTACAAGAGAGTCGGGTAACAAATTCCATTCTCTTATCGCCCTAACAAAGAAACTGAACTTGAAGCAATCATTGCGGCTGAGTGGAGGAGGAATGTACATACTATGACGATGCCTCCTTTACACGTTCATAGGAAGCTCAAGATAATCATCTGATTTAATATCTACTTGATTGTGAATAATTTCGAAGAGGAATGTTAATCTGTCGTATTTAGTTCTGAGCTCATGTGGTGCTAGATCAGCTAATTGGCATAACTCCGTTGGAGAATGGATGCGGCGATATTTATTAAATATAAATCTGGCAGCTAGCCTCTGTACTCGGTCAAGTTCAGGACAATACTTCGAGTGCCTCTGGCACCGCCAAACCTGAGTAAAATCGCAAAGTTAGAACTTCTTTATCGGATCGCAGGACGATGCAGAAGGCGCACATTAAATATATATGGTAGCCCGGTTGACATAGTATAGCCGAAAAATATGCACAGATTTGTAGGTTAAGCCGATCACCAGGGGGAAAAAAATGTCATAATTTAAAATTTTTACAATAATATGCGTGTTCAAGGTCAACAAAGTATATGTGGTGGTTGGCCTAAAAACATATGTGATGCATAATTAGAAAGCGCTACGCGTCTGCCATGCATGTGACAAGTTGAAAAAAGGTATTTTTTAAACACGACTATTTATAGCATACCCTGAGCAATGCTAAAGCGCCTCAGTGGGAAGCAGCTGGCGTCCACTGCGTTGTCGAGGAGGATTCAGATAATTTATTTTGCACTTGTGGCCAGTTCACTACCTCACGGACTGTTTTGAGGAACGCTTTAAACGTGTGCGGGACGTTCTTGGATCATGGCGATGTCCGGAATCGCAACGGAACGTAGAAGAAAGCTATACAAGGGAAGGCATTGCGAATTCTTCGTACAGGAAAGTTTGCAGTTGAAGAAAGTCTCAAGCGTAGGACTGCACGCCAACTTTTCCTTTCAAGGGAGAATTACGCGATGTCAGCATCGGTTTCTCGAAACGTTCTCACAACAGGAGTGGCTGAAAATCGTAAGCACAAACGAGTGTTTGCACTATTTGGCGGCTTGTAGATAGAGGCACCAGGATGAAAGGCATAAACTCTAAAAAAAAATCTCTTTTCCGCTGTTGATCTAACGGCAAAAATTGTTTTTAATGCAAGGAATAAGATTGACAAAACTGCGCGAGCAAGTATGAAGGTTCGGTAAAGCTATCCGTTCAGCCTATGTTGGCGCGAGTTTGGCTACGCAGCTGTTTACATTGAATTGCGCAGTGGTGGTACTTCTGTCGAGTCCTGAGCATGTGCACCACTGATATACATGTACAGATGAAATGCATTATTGCACATAATGATACTTCGAGCCATCCCTTAATAAAGATGTTTTGTCATCACACATACGAAATTACGCAATGAAACAGCAAACGCTACCTACATATCCTCAAAGCAACTAACATACGCTTTAAGCGGATGTATTTTAATGAAGCCACTAGCTTTCCAGAAGCGTTAGGCTATTCGCTCACATTGACGATCATTGTCGGTGGTTTATGCAAAAATTTTCATCACCACGGCAGCCATGCAATAATTACTGTGATACAAAACGGATTACGTTGTGTCACCGGCGAATAGGCGTTGCTTTTATGAACGCTTATTAACGCGAAGCTCTGTATTTATAGCCCCGGGCAACTCCCTCCCCCCTGAGCGAGAAAACGCGCCCTTTCCGCCGGCGCGTTTCCTCGCCTTCCCTCGCCCAACTCCGACCTGCTGTCGCACCACCGATCTACCACGAAAACGGCCGAAAGCGACAAAGAAAGCTGTTCGCTTCAGAAAGTGTATGACGCAACTAACTGCCGCATTAGTTCGCGCGTCCTGTTTTCCCCCGCATAACACGTTATCTTTAAATCCGCTATACCAACCTCACACAGCCGTCGCTCTCCGAACACAGCATGTTTAGTCAGATTAGTCGCATCGCTCACTCACTTAAAGAGGCACCAAATAATTAATAAAAGAAGGTTGATCTATATTAATAAATAAGTTACCCTTCGAGAACACCACCAAAAGCCACCCTCACCAAGAAAGGAGCCTTGGTTAACCGGAGAAAACACAGAAACGAAATACAGAAGACGACGTCGCCTTGAATTTCCCTAACCAGCTGCCTGTGACGTCATTGATTTTGATAGCGTCTGCTTGGGCCTAATTAATTAATTGTTTGCGTGTAGAAAGAAGGAAAAACATAGACTGCACTGTATTCTTAGGGAGCCAAATATTTAAGTTGGGTAGGTTTACGGAAGCTTTATTGGGCAAGAACGACCCAGATGCAAGAAAATTGATATATGTTCGACCTTAGGCCTCACCCAGTTTGTTAAAGAACCTACTCGTGTCACCAAGCAATTTCTGCCAACATCGTTGACCTCGTCATCACCACATCTCCTTATTCAATTTCTTCCTTATCAATTATAGTTGGTTTAAGCGATCATTCCGTGATTCATTTTACAATCCCTTTACTCTCGCACCAGCGTCTAAAATACTGTAAGAAAATTCGTGACTACAGTCGAGCGGATTTTTCCTCGATCAATAACGAATTACAAAGTTTCGCCGATTTCTTTTTTTCCACAGTTCTGGGAATGGATTACCGCAGAAAACTGGCTCCTTTTCAAAAACAAAGTTGAAACACTAACTAAAAAATATATTCCGACTCGCCTATTATCTTCATGCAATCGGGCTCCTTGGTTTAACTTGTGTTTAAAACGGCTTCTTAACAAGAAAAAAACGCATTTTTCGGCGCTTCAAGCTGTCTGGGGAAACCAACGCAAAATCTGCCTACGTAGGTATCACATTTGAACATAAAATGGCCATCCGCTCAGCCAAGAATTACTTTTTTTTTATGAAACACAACCTCATCTGCTCACAAGTAATCCTAAGAAGTTTTGGAACGTTATCAACGTACGCAAACCTATAGAAATTGTTCTGAAAACTGACGCTGGATTTCCTGTCCCCCGTGAGCTTTGCTGAACAGTTTTTAACGACACATTCTCGCTATCTTTTTCTGACACTCTAATAGATACTTCACCGTCCGCACTTGCCTTGACGTACCCTGAGATGGAGCCGATATCGATAGATTTTGTTGGCGTATACAATTTGATTAAAAAGCTAAACTTTCCTCATCGGCAGGTGTTGATACCATAAATTGCAAATTCCTTAAGAGTACTGTAGCGTATTCATCTGCTTTCTTGTCATATATTTTTATAGTCTTTGCAGAGTTCGACACTTCCGGACGACTGGAAGACGGCGAAGGCGATTCCAGTCCACAAATCTAGTGATATAGATAACCCCTTGAACTACCGGCCTGTCTCCTTAACTTCTATTCCATGCAAGTTATTAGAGCACATAATCTACTGCAACCTGATTAGTTTTCTCGAGTCTAATAATTTTTTTTGCGTCACAGCAGCATTGTTTTTGCAAAAATTATTCTTGTGAGACTCAATTATTAACCTTTACTAATGATTTGTGTTCCACTTTAGATCGAGCTTCAGTTATTGACTGCATCTTCCTTGACTTCGAGAAAGCTTTCGGTACCATATAACTTCGACTACTATTAATGAAACTTGGCACACGCCATCTTGATTGTGGCTTGCTTAAGTGGATTGAATGTTTCTTGCAGAATAGAACACAGCACGTTTCTGTTAATGATCATGACTCTAACTCATGCAATGTAACATCCGGTGTTCGTCAGGGGTCAGTCCTTGGGCCTCTTCTTTTTCTAATTTATATTAATGACCTGCCTGATTTTGTTACCCTTAACATAAGGCTCTTTGCAGATGACTGCTTTCTGTACCGCGTAATTTCTAATGAGTCTGACTTACCCGTTCTTCAATCTGACCTAAATAAAATTTCGTCTTGGTGTGATACATGGCTTATGAAACTAAACTTTAACAAATGTAAAGCAATGATGGTGTCACGAAAGATTAACCAGTTCATTTCTCAGGGCTATGACCTTAACCGTTGCCCTCTTCAGTTCGTCGACAGCTACAAGTATCTAGGCGTCCATATCACTAATAACCTGTCATGGTAGAAACATTTCCACCATGTTATTATCAAAGCCAACAGTTCCCTTGGTTTTCTTCGGCGAAATTTCCGCCTCACTCCCGTTCCGTTGAAACTACTACTATATAACACACTCGTGCGTTCTAAACTCGAGTACGCTTCATTGATATGGGACCCGTACAGGGTTCCATATCGTCCTTAGAATCGGTTCAAAACCACTCAGTTAAGTTTATCCTCTCTAACTACTATCGCTTAACCAGCGTTTCTCGCATGAAGCAAAAGCTTGACCTACCTTTCCTATCTACTAGACGTCGAATTTCTCGCTTATGCCTGTTTCATAAAATATACTACACTAATAATGACCCAAAAATGACACTTTTTCGCCTCCGAGTAATTTGCCATTCCGTATTGATCATCGAATGAACCTTGGGGTCCCTCGGAGTAAAAGCAATGTATACCTCGAAGCCTTCATCCCGAAAACAAGTCAAGACTGGAATCCCCTTCCCGCCTCCATCGTCACTATCACTGATCATGATGTGTTCAAGTTGGCTATATGTTCCCATGTGCTCTCTCATTATCTTCTTTTTTTCTTTTTCTATTGCCACTCCTCTCTGTAATGCCTGTACGGCCTTGAGAGTAAATAAATGAAATGAAATGAAATGAAAAATGCCTTGAAATCCGTGACGTCACATGGACGTACCCGGCGCAGAGGTTCTTGCGCGAAATATTTTAAAAAGTCCTTATTTTTTTTTCTTGGTGTCTGTAAACGCAAACCACCAATCACTGAAAGAAAACTTTCTGGCAAGCTCACGAACAGGAACCCAGCATTACTGCAGCACAGCTAACGGCGACGTGGCGGAGCACCTCGCCCAAGCCGGCTGCACTTAGTTGAATTCTAAATGCGCGCTATCAAGCTTGGGCTCCGGGAATTACAAGGCGGGGCACAGAGCGGTGAAAACTTATACGCCCGGTGCCGGTTCGGCAGGCTAATACAAGGCAGTGCGCGGACTAAGCAAGAGGAAACAAGGTTCCAGCGATGAGGCGATCAAGAGGAAATAAAGACTATACGGCCAGGAAGTGTACCCCCAGGGCATCGGTGGCAGTTCGCGGCAGATCCCAGTGGGGTCAAAGCAGCCTTCGGGCAGGCGCCACGGCGAATGCACTTTGGCTGACCTGATTTATGTCTCCCCCCCCCCTCCCCCTCCGTCCCTTTCGGTGCAGAGCACCTCGGAGCCCCGTTATTATTAGATATACCGGTCGGACGGAGCTTGAGACGCGGTTGGTCCTAGACTATCTGCTGCTATACACCGGAACCTGCAGACATGGCAAGGTGATTGCAAGGACATCGTGGGGCTATGTACTGAGGACTTCTCTTTGCCGATGTGTGCACACGTGTGAACCAAAAGCAAATAAACAAAAAAAGCGAAAAAAAAGGGAGCTTGGTATTAACAAATACAGTCACAGAGAATCGAGGTTCTTTGCCTGTGTACACCCTTTCTCGACGATTATTTTTCTCCTTTTTTTCACCTTACTTTGCTTCAACCTTCGCGCTATTCATCCTTGACCAGTCTCCTTCGTTTCACCAATGAAATTTTAAACTGGCTTACGCTCGGAGTTAGACAGGGTTTGGTGGAAACTTCCGGAGCCTCCAGATTTGATTCTGTTTGTGTGACCACGCGAGGAAAATGAGGAAACTAAAAGAAGGAGAAATATTTGGAGAAAACGAATAAAATTCCCCGGACACACAGGATTGCCCAGTTTAATGTGTTTCCTTTTATTATTATTACTTTCGTTCATTTTAAGACAGGTTACGTCATTCGTTTGCTTGCATCTGTAACATTGAATTTACTTTTTATCGCGAACTTCCAAGTGAAATTTGGTTTCTTTAGTCATTAGCTTTATCCATCACAGTCCTGGCCAATCCTCCAAAGCTTGGTATGGGCCACGATTTAAGAGGAAAACAACAACAATAAGCAAAACTAAGTACAGAACCTATCTGATGAGTTCATTTTCTTTTCTTTTGTTTCAGCGTGATGAGCCGTTGTTTCATCAGGCAACAGGCAATGACGACGACGACGCACCAAGCCATTCCGCCAGCTTTTAATTTTGATCCAATCAGATAGGGCGCGCAGCCACTCTGCGAGCCAATTAGAACTGATAGGATGGCGAATCTAACAACAACAAAAAAATTGATTATGGGGGTTTTACGTGAAGGCATTCAGTATAGCACTCAAAGGTTCGATTTTATCGCCAGGTGGTGGTGCGCCATCACACCAACTCTTGCAGATTGGTTAACAGATATGCCTGGAATTAGCAGTGGAGCTTCGGAACTGCCACGACTGAAGAACTGTATAGGTACTCGAGTACTGCCGACTAGCATTAAGAGGAAGCTTTAGCTCGGGCCCAACTCCGACGCAGCCTATTCAAATACATGTGAAACGCAAAAACGTTTTTATGAGATGACCCCTGGACCGATTTTAATGAAACTTGTTGCATTTGAAAGAAAAAGTTAAATTGTAGTGACTGTTGGAAGCGGAATTTCGATTTAGGGCCAGAATTTTGTTTAAAAAATTTTCAAATATTCGACCGTTTCAAAAAATAGAAGCACGAAGTTTACAAATTCATAGCTCTGCATCAAAAACTGATATCACAGTTCTGTAAACGGCATCGATTAGGTCATCCAAAGCGAACAAATTCGATACGTCATTTCACATTTTACGTGAACTTGTTACGTTGGTTACAAGGGTTTTGCAAAAGTTGTGTTTTCCTATTATTAAATTTTTTTATATTCATGTGTAACATATCAATTTTGTCCGCTTCAGATGTACTATTACATGCAATTCACAGAATTGTATTATAATTTCTCGTTGTTGAGTTAAAGAGTTATAAGCTTGATCGTTTCGTTTTCTGAAAATTTTCGATTTTTGCCAATTTTTAATAAAAAGTTGACGACCTAACTCAAAAATTCGTAACAAATAGTCACTAGATTTTACGTTTTTCATTTAAATGCAACAAACCTCGTCAAATTTGGTGCAGTGGTTGCCGAGAAAAACGAATTCTCCTTTTACATGTATTCAGATAGGAGCACCCGAGCTAAAGCTTCCTCTTAATGCCGACCCCGCTCTGATGAACTAAATGCTTAGTGGCAATGTAACCAGTGGCGAAGGAGAGACGAAGAGCGCTCAGTGTAGTATAAAATGCAGAAGCAGTTCTCACAGTTCACGCGCCACCTCAGCCGTTTGCTTACGCAGTGCATGCACGTGCTCGTTTTCAGTGAAACGTTGTCGAGCGCCGCCGCCTCCATTTACAAAGCCTTCATCGGTTGATGTTCTTTAATGTGCATCACAATCTCGGTGTCCGGGTGTCTAAGCGTTCCACCTCACGGCGTCTTGAAGCCGCCTCGACCGGGAATCGAACTTGCGACCTCGCTGTCGGCATCGGAACGACAGAATTAACCGCTCGACCCTTAGCTCCGCTGTGGAGTGAAACCTGCAGAACGTGCTCCTGTATAAAGGAACACGCGGAAGAGGAAAAAGACAAAAGAGACAGAGAGATATACACACAGTGAGAGAGAGGGAGAGAGAGGGGGGGGTCAAGAACTACCCGAGGTGAGAGTAAAGAGAAGGAGATGGAACGTCGGGGCAGGAAAGGGGGGACTGGTATTAAGCAGTCAGCGGTGCCAACTGCTTTCGCGAAGTTAATTAACCACCAACGCCTTAAACGACGGAGGCCACCGACACCCGCGGCATCGCATGCGGCGGGCTTGGCGCACCGTGCGTGTTTGGGCGCTTGCAACACTCCCTCCTCCTCCTCCTTCTCTTTCTTTTTTTTCTCTGCCCTCGGCTGCCTTTTACGCGAATATTCTATTGCGATTTTGATGGCCTGGCAGCCTGCGCTGCATACCGGTATAGATAGCCGGCGTCTCTGCAACGGAAAAGAAAATAATGGAAGGAGGAAAGCTCCGAGGCGTACATACGCCAATCAAAAACTTTGGTCCGGCGATGCAGCAACGTATAGAAGCAGGCAAAATGCAATCAGGAAGTGGCTATAACCGCCAGAGGAAAAAAAAGAAAGAAGAAAAAGAACGTGGGAATGGTGGCGTTGACCGCGACGGTCGTGTAATGTCCGGAAAAAGCGGGTGGGAAACAAGAAATTGCGCCGTAAAAGTAGAGGCGAGTAAGTGGGGTTTAATTGTCCTGAAGGGTGTGGGGCATGGATGGTCCGAGGCAGCCTCTGTACTTCAATACGGTGTTAGTCGGAGGAACAGAAAAAAAAAAGCGGAAATCAGAAAATATGCTAGCAGAAAGAATCAGCAAAGGTGTGCAGGTAAGCATGAAACGAAGTAAAACAGCGGGAGGTGTAAACAATGTTTTTTTTTTTTTTGAGAGACGAAGGAGGTGATTCGGTGTAACTACACATATACATATCTGTACTTGTCGTATGCATTCTTGAAGAGAAAAAACCATCATAGTAGTTTGTGCGTGTGTGTGCGAATGTGAAGAATATGTGCGGGTATCGGCACTGCTGCTCTTAAAGCATGCAAGTGTTTCTTGTGTGTGGGTGGAGCCAAAGCGAAGCAATGTTACAGCAACAACGTATAAGCGTGGAGTTACAGCGGAGCAATTGAAATTCTGTTGTCAAAAAAGAAACGCACAAGACATGTGCTATATTGTGAAAAATAGGAGGAAAAGAAAGGGCAGTTTTGCTAGCAGTTGACTGGGCGAGCGTTGAAGATACGCCCTCAAACCACGCTGAGAACTCAATGGCTATAAAGGCTAGGGCCCCGACTCACAAAACGCTCTTCCGCTGTATATAATTGTTCGTAAGAGCAAATTCCAACCAGTCCTGATGCTGAACATATAATTAAAGAAGGCGGCAAGCCAATGGTAAATAATACTTACGAACAAAAATCATTGCGAATAGCGCCCCAGGTGAATTCCAACCGCGTACGATACAAACGCGTGACGCCTGCGTGACAAGCACTTCCCGAGAAGCGCACACATCACCACAGCAGCCTGTCAGACCGGCGTTAAAGAGTGAAGACTGCGCCTCATTCATCCCGCCACGATTCCCTTTCCAGCCGTGTATCACGGAGGAACCTTAGGAGGAGCCGAAGTCCCCATCTGTCTCCTAAATATCCAATTTCCTCGCGGAAGCAAATAATCTCTTGCAATTGAGTGAATGGTGAGCCGGGTGGGCCGTCGTGGTTTGAAAAACGCGCAGCGTATTGGGCTCCGTGTCAACTTGTTTTTGATACCGTGGTGCTAGCTGGACTGCGAAGTGTTTCAGACCATACCGTAGTCGATGGGTGGCGTCCAGGTGGAGCCATTGGCGGCAGCTTGAGCAAGGCTAGATCCACTTACAGCAAGCAGCACCCCTTCACCTCCTCCCACCAAGGTTCACATGCGGCCAGCATCTTATCATATAGACCGATCAAGAGAGGCAAAATGTCCTTTTCGGAGGATTTCAAAACGCGTTATTCAGTGGTACTTCAACCGCGCAATGTATTTCCATGGTCGCTGCTCCTTTCTTCGCAACAGGCACTTCTTTTATAGTTGTAGCATACCTGTTGTACGTAGCTGCTGCGGTAGACACAGGATGTGCATACATTTCTCAATGATTTCTTGCGTTCAGATGTCGCAGAGTGTTGGAAATATGTGTGCATTGAGGCGCCGTCCGTCCGTTCGACCCTCCTCAACTCAACGTTTATGACAACAGGCAAAGAAACGATAACTGGTTATCGGCAGCGATATGCTGGGTTTCTCACGAAATGCGTTCAAAATTTCTTAAAAGTAGGGAAGATTAGATAATTATATGATTGGACGGGTGATCATGCAAATTAGGTTAATCAACTTTTTAACCAAAATAGAGATGCGATTGATCCCAGTAAAAGACTTGAAGCGCGACATCCGAGGCGCTAGTAACCGTTTTCAAAAACGCAAAAAGTTGAGGCTGCCAATTTTTTTGGCAGCGAAACGAAAGCCGGCCAATTTCACACAGAAAACCGATACTGGTCAGTCGAAGAGCGCGTCGCGCCCATAGTAGACGCCCATGAGTGACGTGATTGCATGGTGGTGCCTCACATGTGGGGGAGCATCAAAGAGAGAGAGAGAGAGAGAGAGAGAGGAAAGGCAGAAAGGTCAACCAGACGAGCGTCCGGTTTGCTACCCTACACTGGAGGTAAGGGAAAGGGGCAGCGTCCTTATCAAGGCGCGACCTCAACCGCTTCAGGCTCGCCCGACGGTGAGGCGCAGGCCGTTACGTCACACATGAGCGCCTGCTTAGGGCGTGACAGTTGCGCTCTTCAGTTTCGCTTCTCTGCGTGAAATTGGGTCGGAATTTACTACGCTGTAAATAAGTTAGCGGCGTGAACTTCTTGCATTTCTCGAAACGGTTATGAGCTGCTCAAGTGCTTCATGTCTTCCATGAGGATGAATCGCATGGCCCTATTGGTTAACTAGTTAATTAGTCTAATTTGTATAAATATTTGTCTAATTACTACATCGAGCTTTTTTTTTCATACCTATGAATCCGTGGTAAGAGTAGCCTCCTCGGGACATCATTGAATTATCTCATCTTCCCAACTTTAAGGAATTTGGAACGCATTTCGTGAAAAGCCAAGCGTAACAGGTATACAGCTAACGAACGACCGTCCATTGTCCGCGACGCTTAATTAGATCAAGTCGTTCAAACTGCACATTCTGCTTTCACACTGAGAGCTCAGGCATCTTCCAGTCGTGACGCATAGATATGCTAACACTGTTTTATCTTTTTTCTTTCTTTTTTGAGTGGCTGCTGTAGGAGCAACTATGCTCCTAAATCAAACATAACTAATGCTACCCATCTCGTATAGCAAACGCCGAACGAAAATTAACACTATCGTCAGTGCAGTTTCTTGCATGTAACACGTATACCAAGACAGCCGGCCGTAAACGTTCGAGAGGTCAAAATCTTTTTAAAAGGACGCCTCCTGGGCTTTATAGTGATTAGCGTAACACCCCTTATCGGCTCTTGAGCTCATATCAAAGTGTAGCGTCTCAAAATTTTTTTTTTTTTAAATTAAGAACTGCGACAGCTGCTCTGCTGGCAACATTTCACCAATCGTCACGCGTTACCACCATCACTAATAGCTATTCCATAATAAACTAAAAGCTTGCAACAAGCCATAATACGCTGCCTATATAAGACGTTCCAATTCACGCTCGTTTGATTGTCCAAGCGGAAATTATTCCTGAAGGGAAATAGGAATAAGGCTATCGCGCCTTTGCCAACAAAATGAGCATTTTGACACGCTGGGCCAACTTCTTCCTGCAAAACGCTTGAAGTTTGGCGCAAGAGACTCCACCTTGCGGACCTCCCATTCGCCGAGAGAAGAGCAAAAAAAAAATATTGATTGCATGGAACTTTTTCTGCCTCTTAGCGCCGGCGCCTGCGGCCAGAGCTCATAACACGAACTCTGCGGCGCATCGTCCTCTACATATGGGGTGAGTGGCCGAACATGAATACACGCCTGCACGTTCGAGTGGCCGAGGTATATAGACCAGTTACTTTCCCCTCATAGTACAGTGCAGAGCATGATCAAACTATACAAGAAGACACCCCTCCAGTTTTCTCAGCGGGAGACGCGTTTGGCACTCTGATCGAAACGATGGTGATCGATGATTTCCAACACCTGTATATAGCGGCGGCATCGGCGTCCGCGGCAGAGGCGGGGCAGACGCTCGCGATATAGTTTACGCCGAACTTTCGTATCTATGGCTACCGGATTAATTGCGCGCGCAGCCGGAAGCCCCGTGTTCCGGGAGACATCTTCGAGGGTGGCGGGCGCAGACTGTCGAGCAAATGAAAGCTCGCAGCCATAACGCCGCGCAACCCTTTGCCCACCCAAGGAAGTCACCGTAATCGCTTGGGTGTCCGTCCCCCGCCGAGCACCGTGTGCCGAGCAGTAAGTAGACTGGTCAGCGAAATCGACGACCGTGACGTTCGTTGGCCGGAAGCCGATCGAGGGAGAGGTCGACGGCGTCGGGGGCTTGTGCGATCCGGACCGTGCTATAGCTGCACGCGGTGCTCTATAACCTGTCGCATGTCCCTTCTGTCCTTGGTATCCAGCAGCGCACCGATTACGCTCCGCTTCCTTCATTGCACGTGCTCAACAACAACAAAAAGATTAGCTGCGCGCTTGTACGCTTCAATTTTTTTCCCCCACGGATGGTATGGCGCAACGGCAACTCGCACGAACAGCCAATCTCTGTACGTAACAGCTTTGCTCGCTCAATAAACCATGGCTAACCTGCCCGACATCGGCTAATATGTTAAGGTTAGTAATGAGTCGGTGGTCGACTGCCACTTATTACGCCTTCATCATGGTGAATTAAGGTATGCAGGTTCGCGACTAAGCTCGCGGAATTTTCGAGCCTGTATATGTAAGGAGGCAAATAATGCCCAGATAGTAGGGATCTGGAAAAGGGTGCATTATAATGCCCAGATGGTAGCGATTTGGAAAAGAGTGCATTTGAACTTTCGCGATTTAGACGTTGGCCGATGGTGCCAGAAGTTTAGGGGAAAGTTGAAAAGCTCGAACCCCCAAGACTTCTGTACGATTACCATTAAATATACTCTGCTAGGCTCTACAGTTCAGTTCAGTGGCGAACAGATACCTCCCCACGTCTGATTCGCGTTCCCCCGCCAACCCAGGCGCGCGTCTATTCCGATAGCATTAAATAAATCTTGGCAAATAGCAAAAGCCTGTCTTCTTACCATGGAGTTCGTGGTTCTCTTGCGCCAACAGAAATTGACTTAAGTAGATCTAAGGCCAACTATCTTGCCAATTTATACAAAGCAGTGAGATTCGAAGTAACCTTCATTCTTCAACCATAGGCGCTTCTTTAAGCTTGATGTCCAGAATCAGTGGACTCGCTTTACGTATCGATACTTTCATGGTTGTTCAGCCTCGATGGTTAGCACAGCTCACAGCGAAATTGGTGCGATTCGCTCAACCCTGCTATGCTGTGCTCCATCGAGATGAATCTCTCGCCCCTATATTTGTCTCTAACGGGCTCGACTATAGAGAAGGAGCGGATCTTTGCCGTGGTGTATAATGAAATACACCCCAGAACAAGGATTGGGCATACATTTTGTCGCGGAGGCGCTCGCCGGTCGCGTCTTTGATCACCTTCTTCTAGGCGCATCGGCAACGATGCACGCAACTATGCGGATATACGACACGATGCGCCTCGCGTGTGCGCGCGGACTCCCGCGGTGGCACCAACGCCGTCGACGGCGAGCGCTTGTTTATGATGCATGGCTTCCTAGCCGGGAGCACTTTTGTCAGCGAAAGCTATCAGTGATCGTCCGCTGCCGCTGCCCAGGCTCCTCGGCGGCGTATATTAGCGCGCCGGGCGTCCAATGAAGCGGCCGCCGTGAGCGGAGTCCCGAAACACGATGAATGATCCGGCCCTAATTGCTTCACACATTAGGTCTTCGACCGGGAGGAGCTAATGAGATGGGGCGTGCTGCCTCACGCGTTATGAATGTTAATACGAAGCAACGATGAGACTGCGCCGGCTCCGAGCACTGCGCGCAACCTGCACGCGGCGCGTTCGTGTATACCTCGATCCACGTGGCGCATATACGTGAAAGAAAGAAAGGGAGAGAAAGAGAAAGGGTAAATCCACCAGGCCATTGCGATTTCCCCGACGTGTACACGAGATCCGAAACCAGGGCTATGGAGTTGTGTTGTTTTCCGGCCCTAATGACGGTATGCATTCACTCACTCGAACTCGCGCGATTCGGCGTCCAAGTCAACTGCTTCGAGAGATCTCTCGACGATACAGGACCTCGCGAAGCTTTCGCATAGTTGCAGACAGACACTGTCGGTAGCTGCGCAGACGTGTGTGCGCAGGAGTGGAGTCAATCGTACTCTCAGCCAGACAAGTGCTATAGTATACGCATGCCAGCAACAATGGCTCCGGTGTTTCCTTTCCATCGAAGAGGGGTATGCACTGAGCGTAGTGCTGTAGTGCTGTACTAGCTATCGAATAAATTAATGGCCCAAAAACAAGTATCGTTGCGGGAACAAACTGCAGATCTCCCTAACACCACCTGAGACTAAATTCAGGCGCTGTAATGCGCGATTCCGTCAAATATAGATGGCCTGTTCGGCGTGTCTTCGCAGACTGTGTTCGTAAACGTGTTTACGAAGAATCCTCGCAAGCAGTTAATGCACAGACGTACCGAAGTCGAATGGCAAATACTGAGTAGGCACAGTATAGATTCTGCCAGAGTCATTTAAATTTATCAAATTACTCCGATACTATATACCGTGTGCCCCAGCTAACGTCAGCCAAGCCGTACGTTAAAAGAAAAAAAAAGAAAGGTTTGCAAAACACGAAGCAAGATATGCAAAATACAATTGTAAGACGTACGGTGTTTGTCGTCGCAGATTTGACGACCAGACATCGTAGGTCTTAAGACCGTATCTTGTACTCTATTTTCTAGATCTATCATATATTTTTTTTCGTTGGGCAGCTCGGCTAAGGTTAGCTGGGACACCTACATGTTTCTTTAAGGAGCACCTGGTGAAATCGTGGAATATGCAGTGAATCCTTATATTCGCAATAGACATCGTTAGAGCTGCTGCGAGGACGCCGTGGCAGTTGATCGAAGGAGTGCCTCCAGTTTCTAACGTTATTCATGAACACTCCTTCGTCAGCTAACGAGTGCGCTTGGAAATCCTTGCAAGTCTTTAAAGGGTTCACTCTGAGCTGACTTGGTCTTTATGTATGCCTTCTAAAGATTTCCAGAGGTCTGTTAAGGATTTATTCTGTCTTTGCCTATGTGTGTGTCCTCGTTGTAGCTTCCTGGCGTCCTCTGTCTTCCGTTTCTCTGTTATGCATAATTTCCCTTCCTTCCCTGCATGGCATCAAATCGCGTCTCCCCTCCGTTGTATAACTTCACGCTATTCACTTTTATTCCTCTCTCTGCCCACCTAACTATCCTTCAATGACCTCTACACGTTAGAGATATTTCAGTCGTATTTATTTATTTATTTATTTATTTACATTGCCCTCAGGGCCTGATGCATTACAGAAGGCAGTGGGACATACTGAAAAAAAAATAAAAAAACACACACGATACAGGCTTCGTTCTGTTAATACAATGTTAGCTAAAACAAGAAAATTTCACTTCAAGCTGGAACAAGAAAAAGAAGTCAGGCAGTTACCCAAAAATGACGTGAATACGTGCTTGGTTAGTTACACAATAATACACAGTAATACACAGTAATACAGTCGACGTGACTGATCCCGTAAGGTGGCTCCAGTCCTGCGAGATGCGGGGTATAAATGATTGATTGCATGTTCGCGTTAAGCACGACATTATTTCCGCCTTTTGTGCATGATCGAAACGACGTAATATGTATGATGAAGGAAGAATAAGGTCATTGTGCAGGGCGGGACTGTAGCATATTGTGTGTAAGAGACTTAGGGAAGAAAACTTGCGACGACAGACGAGTGACGCAAGCTGTAAAGAGAGAGAGAGAGAGAGAGAGAGAGAGAGAGAAATGAAGAGGAAAGGCAGGTAGGTTAACCAGATATCAGTCTCCGGTTTGCCACCCTTCACTGGGGATGGGAGATAGGGGTTAGAAAGATGACAGTGTGTGTGTGTGTGTGTGTGTCTCAATGTGAGCGTGTTTCTTTTTTTAGCATTTTCAAGCTGTAAAGGGTTTCATTAAAGTTATGCTGTTATTACGACTGTAGTTGCCGAGATTAAAGCGGACAGAGTTAATTTGGACTAGCTCCGGGGCAGAGGTTAATACATCAGTGCTGAGGTCACAGATGGAAGCGGCATATTCGAGTTCACTTCGGAGTAAAGTTTTGTAAAGGAGGAGTTTTAAAGAGACAGGAAGAGATGAAAAGTTGCGCCGGAGGTATCCTAACAAGCGGTTAGCATGGCTAATTATTTTGCTAATATGAAGAGACCAAGTAAGAGAGGAAGTTATGTGAACACCTAGGTAACAATAGGACGTTACAGATTCGAGAGTGGAATTGTCGAGCAAGCAGGAAGTGGGGAAAGTAGTTGTACGGGAGACACGTAATTATGATTGTTGTCCATAATGTATACATGTCTATAAGGAAACCGACCACTTGTACCGTTGTCGAAAAATATGTTGCGGTGAACGTCCTCGTAATAATGTTATCAACAGGCGCACCTTAGTCGCCCTTTTCCTGGATCAACGTGTATTCGTTGGGCTAGGAAATTCGTGGACTATCGCTGTCTTTTGTTCAGTTTCCTTGCTTGCACACAAAAAATGTTGGGTTGAGGCTCACATAGCATAACAAATGCTGAGCTGATTTTTCGTGTGGAAGAAATTACAAGGCAAGCGACGACAGAATAAGGTATCATCGGTGCAGTGTTGGGTATAGTAATTAGCAGTAATGAGTAGTGATGGGCGCACGCTCTGACGGCACCTTTTCGTGTTGACATGTGGTCTATCATATCCCAAGAAAAACTACAAGCCTCATGACCCACTACAAACGGGTCCAACTGGGCTAGTGCAGAGTAGGGTATAACCCCGGGTCGACGCTTGGCCAGCGTCACGACGCGTTAAACCGTCGTTTGCCGGCACTTTATTAAAGTTATCCCTATCCTATCCTCCTAGTTCGGGACGAGCGTTCGTTCTGCCCTGTTCCCTTACTATATATTTTAAAAGCACTGGGAGTATTCAATAGTGTTATGTTTACAACTAGCCCAACTTCTTGCACCGGCATCTACTATTCGCGCACCTTTCCCACCATACTTTCCGAACACCTCCTCCACAGGAGAGAAAGAAGTGTGCAGTAGGGAACGAGTCTTTAGCCCCCGAAAGAAAACGATATAGTGACCTGGGAACCAGAGTACAACTCCAGATGTTACGCCGGTGGTGCCACTTTCGGAAGAAGAACGGAACACCAGCGCCTATACTATTGAATCAAGCTAAAAAGCAAAGACAGTTATTGTTTTCCCGTTCCTCATCGGAGATTTATAGCCTGGCCGCCATTTATTCCCTCATTTCTTCGCCGAGGGGGGGGGGGGGGGGAGGAAATAATAATGGAAAGAAGAATCAAGCCCCCGTGTATAATAGAGAGGCCGAGAACGATGCTCATAAAGTCCTTCGCACCGATTCTCTGGACAGTTCTCCCGTTTGACCTTTTCTCCCTCATCCATCGCGCACGTGTGTTTGTGCGGTAATCATTCCAACCCGTGGCATCTGCGTGGCGCAATTCCCGGATTACAGTCCGCACGGGGCGATAGAGCCGGCAGCGGTCGATTCCAGCTTAAATTAAATAACAAAGAAATGCGTTTACTTAGGTGTCCGAAATATACGCGCGTAGTCCGCAGGAGGTCCCATGCGTTATAGTTTACGGGCTGCGCACATGCGCTTTGGTAGTCAAGCGCCAATTCTCAATCGCATTCTTTTTACGGTAACTGGGACCGCATGCGTTAGCAATACTCTTGGAAGCATGCAGGAATCAAACAACACCATTTGCCGCTCTAACAACGAGTCAACTGCGCGATAGAGCGGACAAGACTGTCAAAGGCGACCCTGGTTACTGACATAGCCTTGCTTGTTCCGACTGTATACAGCCTGGATAGTAATCTCCGCTGAGTAGATTAGATGTTCTATTATGGAAGGTACAGCGTGTGCTCTGACTATGCGTAGAGCATATTGTCTGCCTTTAATCTGTAATCTGTAATCTCCGCTCGTCTTAGCAAGGATTTATTCCTGTCCATTAGTTTTCTTCCATCTCTGTTCTTGTTTCACATTTCTCAGTCACGGGGTTTTACTTCTTTATGTTTGTACCACGGCCGGCCCCCTTAACTGACGTATTTTCTCAAGTTCACTATATTTAAAGCAACGAATACGACGACAACATCAACGACGACACCAACTACAAAAAAAAATAGGAAGGTCGACGACGTCAAGAACATCATAATCGTCAACTGCGAACATAACAACATTAACGACAACAGGCCTAACAGGGCGACACACGAAAAACGAAACGCACGTATACGTGTGCTTACATGTGTCTTTTTTCTTCTTCTTGTGACGTCGTCACAAAGCTCTATACTCCCAGTATCTTCAACATTAGTTATAGTGCACGGAGCTTGTAGCACGGAAAATGCGGTATTTGCTGCACTCTCTTCCTTTTTGCAAGCCTCTTACCCTTTCCGTCTTTCTTTCGGCGATTCCCGGCGGCTTGTATGAGCGACCCGTGTTCAAGCGCTGGCAACGGCAGTGCGTACGTCAGTTGCTTCCTCTCTCGCTAGTTTTCCTCGTATTTCGCGCGCTCCTGCTACCGACGCGCCGTGGCTTCTCGTCGTTATTTACCACCGCCTGCCTCCGCTCTTGCCGTCTTGTCTTGTTTGGTCTTTCTGTATTGCTTCGCGCTCCCTTCCGCAAACCCTAAATAATTTTTCTGCCCGCCAGCAACATCGACGTCTAGCGCGAGAGTGAAGATGACAACAATAATAATAGTAATAACAACATCTGCAGGAATTCCTACGCTGTGCTCGAAGGGCGGCGGCTAGGGCGAGCTACGGCTACGGCGTCGCGACAGATACAGAGCACGCGCTATAAATCCAGCATCATCGTCGACAGCGCGGGGTCGGCAATCCTTTCTCGAACTTGGAAAACCCGTGATGTACGAGCGTCAGGCCCTCTTCTGTATAGCCTTAACTTAGTGATTTTGTTTATCTATGTAAGGAAACTGTGTCTGACTGGCAAATTGACAAGGAGACAACTGATCTCTGGGTTGCGTATACTCGTATTTCGGCCTTAGGCTCTCCCCCCCCCCCCCCCCCCCCTTTCCTATTTTTTTTTCTTCAATATGCACGACTTCTTAGCCGCAGAGCCTGATTAGTGAAACAATTTTGTTAAAATTCTCTAGTGTTAAAAAAAGAATTCCACATGAAGCATTACTTTCCGTGCTTCGTCGTTACGGCGAAGCGGTGCTCCGGACATCTATACTGTCGCCACAGTCGGTCCTAGAGGGACGAAGGAGGGTAGGGAAGGGAGTAGAATCGGATAAAGAAAATTGTAGCATTATTATTGCTAATTTTAAAAAATTAACATTTATTTAATGATTAATTTTCATTCTATAATTCCCTTTCTACGCTTCTATTAACTTTAGTTCATCGTTTACGCTAGTCGTCTGGAGTGCCATGTCAAGCATTTCGCTAGGCTGAAATCTTCAGTTTTCATTAAAGTCTTTCCATTCCTCTCACATCCGCCTTGGTAGATTATTGACAATGGTGTTGCGTTGGCAGGTTAGAGGTTGCGGGCTCGAGCCCGGCTGCGGCGGCCGCATGGGGGCGTTGTGCAAGAACAAAAAGGCGGGTACAGTAGTAGTGCAGCAGCTTCCAGGTTTATTTTATGTGGAAGACATTGTGTTGCTAGCCAGCAAGCTAAATGATTTGCAACGTCATGCTAATATCTGTGGACAGGAAGGTGAGAATCTAAGTTTGAAATTTAGCCTTAGAAAACCAGGAGTGATAGTACTCAATTAAAACAGTGAACAGACAGTAGTAATACAGGTCCCGGAAATACCTCGGGTAAAAGAATATAAATCCCTTGGTATATAGATAAACGAAGGCAATATATGTAAGGAAACACCGGAAAAATAATGACAGTAAAGGGGAAGAGAAGCGCAGCCATACTGAAACACAGAGCCCTATGGGCATACGATAGATACGAGGTGCTCCGGGGTATGTGGAAAGGTGTAATCTTTCCAGGACTTACTTTTGGAAATAGGGTTGTGTGCTTGAAATCAGGGGTACAATCAGGACTCGATGGGAACCAAACGTCAGTGGGACGCCTCGGATTGGGCGCTCACGGGAAGACTAGATATGAAGCTGCGCAGGGTGATATGGGTTGGACAAGTTTTGAAGTGAGGGAAACTCACAGTGAAATCGATTATGAAGAACGACTGAGGAATATGGAAGAAGGTAAATGGGCTGGGAGAGTGTTGATTTGCACAGGAAAAACATTGATTCACAATGGAGGAAAAGAACTACGAAGCTTACCAGCAGGTAAGCGGCCTGTAGGGTGGGCAACACAGCTACAAAGAACGTCAAGCGGAAAGTCAGAGAGACTGAAATAATCTCATGGGTGGTGGCAATGGAAAAGAAACCTGCCATGAGTAACTACTTAAGAGGAAAAAACGAAATCATGAAAGAAGCCATTTATGATAACTCAAAAGGAAGCTCATTACTTTTCGAAGCGATACCAGGATGCCTTAGAACACGCACCTATAAAGCGAGATATAAGAAGGAAGAAGCAGCATGTGCTTGCTGCGGTAAAGCTAGGGAAACGATGGGGCATGTTTTATTAGAATGTGAAGATATCTGCCCGGCGGTCGATTTAGGCACCACTAGCCTCCTTGAAGCCCTTGGGTTCAAAGAGAGCAGGGGTAAAGGAAACACGTCCGCAAAGAGGCGACTGGAATATTGATGGAAGAAAAGTAGTAAAACGACAAAAAACGTAGACGTACAAAAACAAAGTTCCCAATAGGGGGTCAGAAAATTTGGTGATGGGAATGCATCGTGTTTTTTTTTTTCTTCTTTAACCTAGGTAGGACATTAGGCAGTATAGTAGCAAGAGCTTGGTGGCGCAACCCACCGCCCCGTTCCAAAGGGTACGCTCATAACATCCATCCATCCATCCGTCCGTCCGTCCGTCCGTCCGTCCGTCCGTCCGTCCGTCCGTCCGTCCGTCCATCCACCCACCCACCCACCCACCCATCCATCCGTGCACTTAGATTTAGATTAACATTACATAACCCCAGGAGGTCAACATTAATCCGGAGTCTCCGCAATATGGCGTGCCTTGTAATCAAATCACGGTTTCAGTCTGTAAAACCCCAGAAATGATTTTTTCCTCCCTCTTCATAGGCCTGCCGGTCAAGGTATTGCGTTGCGTGTTCACTAATTTCGGTCTCTCCTCTTTTTTATTTTTAATACTGAAAGCAAATGAAATAAGTAGGAAACAATGTACGTAGGACACGTCCTGGAGTGACATTGACCCGGCGTCTTGGGCAACTCATCGGTCGTAACAGTAGTCCCGAGTGACGAGCCCTCTCATATGTCAAAGACCGCTGCAGCACACGCTCTGCGTCTGCCCTGTGTAAGCGCGGGTAGCCGCGTACAATAGCCTCTTATCTGGCTAACGTCAAACGTCAGAGCTCACCCTCGGAAAACCTAATAATAGGGTAGTTGGCCTCACCAGAGACCTGCAGCAGTTGCACGTGCAGTATGGCCCACGTTACAAAATATGTACATTAAATGAAACTCGAAGTGTTGAAGACGTGCCCACGGGCGTCACTTCTCTCCGCAGCCTTAATTCCACATGACTCGTTTGTTGTGCATATTTGTCAGCTCGGATTACCAGGCCTGAGAGCACTTAATCGTTTCGTAAGACCTCTCCGTGCGTAGTGAACGAAGGCGCCGCTTGATCAGATAATTTAGTTAACAACCACTATGGGTCCATGTGTGCATTGTGCACGGTCGGTCAGTCTCTCTCTCTCTCCGTGAGTGTGCGTGCATGTGTGTGCGCGCGCGCGTGTGTGTGTGTGTATGCGCGCGTGTGTGTGTCTGTGTGTGTGTGTGCGTGCGTGTGCGTGTGCGTGTGTGTGTGTGTGTGTGTGTGTGTGTGTGTGTGTGTGTGTGTGTGTGTGCGCGCGTGTGTGTGTGCGTGCGTGCGCGCGCGCGTGTGTGTGCGTGCGTGCGTGTGTGTCTGTGTGTGTGTGCGTGCGTGCGTGCGTGCGTGTGTGTGTGTGTGCGTGCGTGTGTGCGTGTGTGTGTGCGTGCGTGCGTGCGTGTGTGTGTGTGTGTGTGTGTGTGTGTGTGTGTGCGCGGCGTCGAGCACACACACATTATTTCATTAGCTGCGATCAAATGAACATATAGCAGCCCGAAAATGCTTCGGAAGAGCTGAAACAAGGAAACTCTCATTATGAATGAATGCCAGGAGGAGAGAGGATAATTTATTAGAATAAAAACAAGGAGGCCGGTTATAGCTATGATACTCTTGCCTGCTACCCTGCACAGGAGAAAAAGGAAAGGAGACAAAAAGGAGTGGCGAAAGAGGATGATGAGGACAGGAAGAGGAGTGGATGAACATATGCAACAACAACGTAACACAGTGGTTTCATTGATGTCTCGAGTCTAGTCCGGTAGTTTTAAGATAGTCCATATATATATATATATATATATATATATATATATATATATATATATATATATATATATATATATATATATATATATATATACACGTTGAGGACAGCATAGTACAATCTGACAATGTTTATCTTCCAGTGCCTGCCAGCGTCTTCCGCTGTGACATAGTGTACATGCATGCATGTACGTGCAGTATGTTACATTGCACGTATCATACCAATAAACCTGTGATAGCATGCTAGGCGTATCCCAGGAAGAACCTCTCCGCAATTCATTAAACGGTATCTCCCTTCTTCTATTTGCTCTCTTGGATATTATTTCTCTCTTCCTCTTTCGCTCAGTCAGAAATGACGTGGCATCTCCGTTACACGCTGAGTCAATGTAACGTTGTTCAACCGAGCAAAACGCACATCCCACCATCTCTTAGACTTTGCTCTCTATGTCTTCTACATAACAAGGATCGCGGCCGGCGCTGATGACGGCGAAATTCAAAAGCCAGGGTTTGACGCTTCAGTGCCGATTTCGCCGCTGCTTCCCACTTTCTTTTGTTCTCGCACAGTCGTTTGAAGCAGACAAGCGCGGTCGATTTTTGAGCCGCAGCTTTTTGTTCCGCGTCGCATTAGGAACAAATTTCTACGCGCAGAATTGTAAACCGACTCCGCAGAGGGAAGAATAAGCTATGCACGCCACGTGCACGACCCTGTACGTATAACAAAGGACTCGTCTTCGGTTTTGTACGCTTTTAGTCAATACGAGGCCTGGCTTCTGGTGCGTAGCACGATTTATTCGGTATGAGCCGAACATAAAGCAGCGCGCTGGCCCGTAGTTATTAGTCGTCCCCTGTGGGCATTTGCGCTAAGAATGACTCCAACGGAGACATTGTGTCGAGAAGCCCGCGTACAGCGATGTTATACATGCGAAAATTAAGCAAATGAAATCTCGCAGTTTCTGTATTGAGACCACTACTTGGGATGCATTGAGTTGCTTCGAACATTAAACAGCAAATACCTTCTCTCTCGCTCTCGCTTTCCCTGGATCTGACACTTTTCATATTTTGTTTGTACAACTGAGAGTGGCGTAATGATATCTGAGAGTGTTCTAACTTCCGAAGCCTCTGTGGCTAGGGTGCGCCTACCGCCAATAACTTCAGCATTGCGGGAGATCTCCTGGGATCCGCTCGCCGCACATCCACACCGGGGAGTATAGGCAGCAATTGCGGAACCCTGCCGTGGCGAGGACTGCCTGGCGTCGGGGGGCTGGCGCCCTGACGTATAGCGACGAAAGGAAAGACAACATCAGGGGCGGTGGGACGGTGCCAGCGTGGCTCTGAGACCGCGACTTTCCCACACCGCACGCGCCTCGGTGTCGCCACGTATGTTCCATTCTTATCGCGCGACTGTCCAGCAAATTTTCAGCCCGTATTTCTTCTTTCGTGCACGCTAATCAGTTCCCACTGTATGGCTCTTTGTGTATCTTGCACCAAACATCTTGCTTACCGCGTTGGAATTGCAGACACTGCTTTCTGGTAATCGCGGTGTCTTTGCCATAGGCGGTTCCCTATAGCCTGGCTGCCGGTGCTGGCGAATGCTCGATTTGCCTGAGCGTCCCCATCCAGAGCGTACCCATTGCTCCGCTATAGCTCATACGCTCTCGTAGAAACGCGATGATAAGACGCGACGCCACCTTTCACTGTGGATTTTCCCTGGAGCATATATGACCTTGCGTGCATACACATGTGGGAATCTTGTTCTCTACAGTTTGCCAAATAACGCCTTTCTGGGGGTTATACTAGACAGCCAACCTTCTTGGAATTCTCTCATTAAAACCTTCGAAGAACAAGTAAGCTCAATAATAAATGTCCTTCGCCGCGTAGCAGGCACGACATGGCGAGGGTCGGTTTCATCCTTACCAAAAGTATATAATGGATTTATAAAGCAACAGATAGCATATTCGTCACCTGTTCTGCATGGAATCACCCATTCATCTCAAGAGAGACCCCAGCGATTAATAGCTAGGAGCCTTAGAGTATGCTTAGGCGTTCCTCGAGCAACCTCAAGTTCCTTAGAAATTTGCAGAGGTACGTCATCCTCCATTTCCTATCATAAGGACGGTTGAAAACTGTCGACACTACTTTCGCGTTTCAGTGCAGCACAAAGGGCACCCACTAGCAAGTGCGCTAATTGAGGGAGACAGGGCGAACACCAATTCGGTTATTCAGGCGCACAAAGATCTAATACCACATCACGAATTTTGGTTCTCAGATATCTCTTACCCTCCATGGCGACTCGCAGCTCCAAAAATTTAACTTTCGGTTGAGGGCATTATTTGCAAACGAGGTATGTTTATGATAGCAGCACAACAACTGGCGTTATACCAAATATACTTTCGATACACTGGCTATGTTCAAGCGCATACAGATGGTTCTTGCCAAAGAAATTCTTCTACAGCTGCCTTTGTCCTTACAGAATGGAACCAAATACAAACGTTTAAACTATCTCACAAGACGACATCAACAACAGCAGAGATTTTTGCAATATTGTCTTTGTTACGCTACATAAATTCAATCAAAAAAGGGGAACAATGGGTCATCATTTGTGACTCGCAGGCAGCTTTGTCTTCACTTCATAGTGACATCAGCAATTCGCACAACATGGCATTAGTTAACGAGATACATAAGGAACTCACAAAAGCAAGTAAAGAAAATCGGACAGTAATGTTCCAATGGATACCTGGCCACTGCAATATCTCCGGGAATATTGCAGCAGATAAGGCAGCTGGACAAGCGCATGTTAATAACGCCACAGATGGCCTCTGTTACGTTTCGCCTACAAAGCGGCGGACATTTTGGCCCGTCCGACGCCGCCGCAACGCCTACCCGCCAAGCGTGTCCAGGCGTGTTTCAGTGCCACGTGTCTTCGTGTGTGTGTGTGTGTGTGTGCCCACGCTTGTCAAAGCGCGGCATCAGGGGAGCGGAGCTCCCCAAGTGAAGGTTGGCGATGCGTCACTACACTCGGTTCAGCAGGTCTCTCGGCTCGACAGTTCGCGCCGTCGTGGGGTCATGCTCCGCCGTCCCGTGACCTTCATCCCGTGACCTTCATCCCGTGACCTTCTCTTTTGGACCGCGACGCCGAGAGTATAAGAGCAGCTGCCCCCGGACGCCAGGGGAGAGGCTCCGATTTGTACTGTTGAGTTACGTGCTCTCCCGTCTCTCCACTTCGGTCGACCTGACCGGCCGCTCTTTTGCTATGTTAGAATAAACAAGTTGTTCTGTTACCAGTCTTCTCTTGCTTTGCCGGGACCTTCGGATGCTTCCAGTGCCCCAGGCCGCCAGGCCAACGCTACCCTTGGGGCTTGCGACCCATTGGCAATAACGGGCGTCAGCACCGAGACCCCAACAACTCGTGCCAGCGGTACGATTCCAACATCTGGTTGCCAGCGGTGAGATCGCGACAACGGAGGCCAGCAGCGAAGAGATGCGGTTGACTGTATGCTGAGCAGCACAACGACCATCCGGGAGCAGTGCAACGAGCCCTGTGTGATGACTGGTTGCCTGCAGCGGAACGACTGCGCTGAAGTCTTGGCTGCGAGGTTTGGTGAGTGCGGGACTTTCTTCTTCTGAGTTTTGCCAGGCTTTTGTTAGTGTTAGAAACAGAGCTGGTAATTGTGGTTGTCGTTGCTACCGGGTTAGTTTGCGGCAAGACAATAGTAGGCAGTAGAGAAAGCAGCATTCAGAGCAGCCATGGATTTGAAGTCGTTGCGCAAACCGAAATTGCTGGAGCTTGCAAGAGAGTTGGGTCTGGATGTCTCAGACAAACTCAGAAAACCAGAACTGCTAAGGGCTATTCTTGAGTTAGAAGCTGAGGATGACGAGCTGTCGGAATGCCTTGAGACCATTGAGGAGAGGGAGACGGCAAAAAGACAGGAGCGTGAACTTAAAGAACAGAAAGAGAAAGATGAGCGTGAACGTAAAGAACAGAAAGAAAAAGAAGAGCGCGAACACGCTTTGGAAATGAAGCGTCTCGAGTTAGAGATGGAACGCGCTCGTAATGGAAGTCAGGCACACGGTGCAGGAGAACGAGTATTGTTCAAAATGACTGACCTGATGCGGCCGTTTAAGCTTGGAGAGGACATTGGTTTGTTCCTGGTTAACTTTGAGCGAACGTGCGAGAAGCAGGGGTTCTCTCGGGAAACGTGGCCACAGCGCTTGCTCACTTTGCTACCCGGCGAGGCGGCCGACGTAGTCGCTCGCTTGGAGAGAGAGGAGGCAGAGGATTTCGACAAAGTGAAATCGAGTCTGCTAAAAAAGTACCGGCTGTCAGCGGAGGCGTTCCGTCGGAAGTTTCGGGAAAATGAGAAAGGCAAAAGTGAGTCATATACAGAGTTTGCCTACAGGCTTATGTCAAACATGCAGGAGTGGCTCAAAGAAGAGAAAGCGTTTGGTGACCACGAGAAAGTTCTGCAGTGTTTCGGGCTAGAACAGTTTTATAGTCGGTTACCTGAGAACGTGCGGTACTGGGTCTTGGATAGGCCAGACGTTAGTACGGTGGCTAGAGCCGCTGAGTTAGCCGAGGAGTTTGTGACGCGTCGGGCTCGCGGAGCTAAGGACGGTCAAAAGGGTGAATTTGGCTCCAAGTTTGAGAGGCCGAAGTTCACACCCATGAGAGCAAAGGGGGATACACGTAGTGCGGATGCGAGTGAAAGCAGTCCGACCGAACGTAAGGAGACGGCGGCAACCGAAGCCGAACGCAGAAAGCGGTTCGAGACGAGGCAAGCGCGCGTTTGTTATACGTGCCAGAAGCCGGGTCACTTTTCGGCGCAGTGTCCAGAAACAAAAACACAAGTCGTGTTTTTGTCTATATGCAGCACTGACGAGAACATGAAGCTTCTCGAGCCTTACATGCGAGACCTCCTCGTGAACGGGAAAGAGTGCCGAGTGCTTCGCGATTCCGCAGCTACAATGGATGTAGTTCACCCCTCTTACGTAGAACCCGATATGTTCACGGGCGAGTGCGCATGGATCAAGCAAGCAGTGGAAGCTCATAGCGTGTGTCTGCCGGTAGCAAAAGTGCTTATTGAAGGACCTTTCGGAGCACTTGAGACGGAGGCCGCAGTGTCATCTATGCTGCCCCCCCAGTACCCGTACCTATTTTCAAACAGGTCCGATCACCTCCTGCGCGAGAAGGGGCTTTTGTTTGGTGAGGCTAGCGTTCAGGCCTTAACCAGATCGAAGGTTCGGGAGCTCGCTGCAAAGGCGGTAGATGCGGGACCGACGTTGTTGAACGATGAGAAAGGGTCAGAGGCGCAGCAAGCTAGTATTCAGAGCACGCCCGAACGGGATAAAATTGAGCCTGTAGCGTTAAAGGCACCAGATACTGGAGAGGAAATTCCCGATGCGGGAAAGTTAGAAGAGCTTCCGGTCGAGCTTCCGGGACTAGGCTCAGTGACAAACAGGAAAGACACCGATCAAGTCATTAGTGACTTAATAAGTAAAGCATCGCTGTCGCCTGAGCAGAAAACCGAACTACACCAGCTCTTACAAGAGTTTCAAGGTCTGTTCTCTGAGAGGCCTGGTAGGACTTCTGTCCTTACTCATGACATAGAACTTACCTCCCCAGAGCCAGTACGATCCAAGGCGTACCGGGTGTCACCCCGCCAGAGCGATATTATGGAGGCTGAGGTAAAGAAAATGCTACAGCTCGGTGTTATTGAAGCGGGTGAGAGTGATTATACCTCCCCTTTGATTTTAGTTGAGGTACCGGGCAAGGAACCTCGTCCTTGCGTCGACTACCGCAGGCTTAATTCCATCACTAAGGATCAAATTTATCCGATCCCTAACATCGAGGAGCGCCTTGAGAGAGTGAGTAGCGCTCAGTTTATTTCCACCCTAGATCTTGTCAGGGGTTATTGGCAGGTTCCACTTACAGAAGAGGCTAGTAGGTATGCGGCGTTCATTTCACCAATGGGGACATTCCGTCCTAAAGTTTTGAGTTTTGGTTTGAAGAACGCGCCATACTGCTTTTCAAGCCTCATGGATAAAGTGTTGCGGGGACAGCAAGAATTCGCTTTACCGTATCTAGACGACGTAGCAATATTCTCCGCATCCTGGCCTGAGCATATGGCGCACTTGCGGGCAGTGCTAACCCGCCTGCGCGATGCGGGCTTGACAGTCAAGGCTCCCAAGTGCCAGTTAGCACAGGCCGAGGTTGTCTACCTCGGACACGTGATTGGTCGAGGTCGTCGCCGCCCCTCTGAAATAAAGGTGGCCGCTGTGCGAGACTTCCCGCAACCGCGCACGAAGACCGATATTCGGTCGTTCTTAGGTGTCGCCGGCTACTATCAGAGGTACGTCCCCAGGTACTCTGATATCGCGGCTCCCTTGACGGATGCTCTAAGAAAGACAGAGCCGCAAACAGTCGTCTGGGATGAGACGGAGGAAAGAGCTTTTAGCGCCCTAAAAAGCGCCCTAACAAGCCAGCCTGTGCTACGATCGCCCGACTACACAAAAGGGTTCGTTGTTCAGTGTGATGCTAGTGAGCGAGGCATGGGCGTTGTACTGTGCCAACGGGAAAATGGAGAAGTAGAACACCCCGTCCTGTATGCTAGTCGTAAGCTGACGAGTCGTGAGCAGGCGTATAGCGCCACCGAGAAAGAGTGTGCGTGTATCGTGTGGGCCGTTCAGAAATTGTCATGTTACCTAGCCGGCTCGAGGTTTATCATTGAAACGGATCACTGCCCTCTCCAATGGCTGCAGACCATCTCTCCCAAAAATGGCCGCCTCCTGCGCTGGAGCCTCGCTTTGCAACAATATTCCTTTGAGGTGCGTTACAAAAAGGGGAGTCTCAACGGTAACGCCGATGGCTTAAGTCGAAGCCCCTAACGTGGGAATCAGCCTCAAAATTGCTTGTTACTGATGTTTTTCTTCCTGAGGCAGGATTTTTAACCTATTGCTTTTGTGTAGTGTTTCAAAGTGATGATGTGCTTTTTAGTGCCATTTTTCCGATTTGTGGACGCGTTCTGAGTGCTGCTAAACTACTGTAAGGAACTAGGCAGCAGTATAAAAGGGGAAAGAGCCTGGCAGGGCTTAGTGAGGGTTGTGCCGTGCTTGCTGACTGAGCGGTTGACTTTCGGCATAGTTCTAACGCTTGCCGGAAACGAGAACAAAAATGTCAACTCTCCCGAAGTCACTTTGCAGTGTCCTGTGTGCACCTGAACGTGAGAACGAGGCCTTCTCTGTGCGCTGCGCTCAAGAAACGCCAAAGGACGCCCGACTACGGTTATGAGCATCATCGAGCAAAATCCCTCCGGACAGCGGATGCAGTCCCCTGACCATCGGGATCTCCTTTCCCCGGCGGGGCGGTCTGTTACGTTTCGCCTACAAAGCGGCGGACATTTTGGCCCGTCCGACGCCGCCGCAACGCCTACCCGCCAAGCGTGTCCAGGCGTGTTTCAGTGCCACGTGTCTTCGTGTGTGTGTGTGTGTGTGTGCCCACGCTTGTCAAAGCGCGGCATCAGGGGAGCGGAGCTCCCCAAGTGAAGGTTGGCGATGCGTCACTACACTCGGTTCAGCAGGTCTCTCGGCTCGACAGTTCGCGCCGTCGTGGGGTCATGCTCCGCCGTCCCGTGACCTTCATCCCGTGACCTTCATCCCGTGACCTTCTCTTTTGGACCGCGACGCCGAGAGTATAAGAGCAGCTGCCCCCGGACGCCAGGGGAGAGGCTCCGATTTGTACTGTTGAGTTACGTGCTCTCCCGTCTCTCCACTTCGGTCGACCTGACCGGCCGCTCTTTTGCTATGTTAGAATAAACAAGTTGTTCTGTTACCAGTCTTCTCTTGCTTTGCCGGGACCTTCGGATGCTTCCAGTGCCCCAGGCCGCCAGGCCAACGCTACCCTTGGGGCTTGCGACCCATTGGCAATAACGGGCGTCAGCACCGAGACCCCAACAACTCGTGCCAGCGGTACGATTCCAACACCTCCCATTAACACAAGGCGAATTGCGCCGCATACTAAGACAGATATCAGCCCGTGGTTGCAAAGTGACATGGTTTGATTAGAATTCGAAATCTTCAGATTTATTTCACATTGACCCATCACTTCAATTTAAAATCCCGTCCACATTAAATACAACCAGAGCCTTTGAAACGTTGATTCACCGTCTGCGGCTTGGTACCGCGTACACAAAACACTTTCTACATAAAATTTCAAGAGCTGATAGAGCGGAATGCACTTGTGGCCACGCTGATTAAGATGCACAGCATCTTCTGCTTGAATGTCCGCAATACGACACACACAGACAACGCTTAGCACCTGATTTAGTGGCATTAGATCGCAGGCCCTTCATCCTCAGGAAGATCTTAGGTGCTCGGCCAACATACTCATTGCAAAGACGAGCGTTACTGGCCCTTCAAAGATTTCTAGAAGCGAGCAATATTCTTGGAAAGTATTGGAAAGTAGGGTGTTTAAATGTGACAGCGCATTCTATGTTTTCTTTTACCCGACTTTGGCCAATCATTGCCTGGTTCTTTTTTGCAACTTCAAAAGAATTTAATCCGTGATTTTTTATGCGCCCTCATTTTAGTCTATAGCTAAGTGATCGGACTTCGTGTTTACTTTAGTGCACATATGTGACTGGACTTTGTGTTGCTGTGTTTCTGAGTTGAGTTTCAGTTATAGTGTGATATCAGTGTACTTATGTTACCGGAATTTGTGTTGTTATGATTTCGCTATATTTTTGTTATATTTTTTTAAATCTCCATGTGAAAAGGAGTAGCCGGCGCCAATTAAAGGCGACAACATCTCCTAAATTCAATATAATAATAAATAACGCTTTTCTTTATGCGTTCAAACGTTGGAAATGCCAAGTGTAGTGCTCCGTAAATGACATTGCATTGCAGTTTGTGCAGAGCGGAAAATAGGGGAGTAGTGCTGACTGCGAGAGTGAGGAAGCAAATCATCGAGCACGTTATTGCCGTTGTCCTCGCTACGGCGCACAGATCAGGTTGCTCGCCACGGCGCTAGCTCGCCTCAAATACCAGCTGCTTTCGGAGCAGACGATCCGGGGCCCATATTCAAAGAAACGTTCTCTGAAACTGTTCGTGAGAGAAGAGGCCAGCCAGTCGCGATATTGGACATATTATCAACTAAGGCAGCCATACGCATATCGCAATTGTGAACGAAAGGCCTTGTGAATTCGACCTCTGAAATGCCGGCCGATACAGTCGTCAACAACAGCAGGAGATCAAAGAGCTTCGGAGCTGCCGGCATTCAAGTGACTTACTTCGCCGACTCTAACACTGCCGCTCTTTCTTTCTCGCAGGAACTTTCTTGAAGTGCTTCTATTTCCATCTTTATTTGGCCCCCTGCCCCTCCCCGAAGTAGACTGCTGAGTGGACGAAGCTTTTTGTTCGTAAGTGCAATTCGCTGTTATCTGCCGTCGGCTGTTACAGTGTGTCCGACCTCACGATTGGTTTACATCGTGATGCCGAACTATTCGACTGGTTTACAGGAAACAGTTCTATAGCGTACGAGTTTTCTGTGAGTAAGGGCTCAGGGTGAGTTCACAAGAAACGTTCTCAGGCTAGAAATGTTTGTAGGCGCAGATTCCAGCTAATCGTGATGTCGGGCTTATTAATGAGGAAGGCGGCCAGCCAATGGCTGATAGCACTTGCGAACAAAAAGCTTTGTGACTTCGACTCCAGGACCCGTATTCACAAAAATGTACTTCCGTTAGAATTGTTCGCAAGAGAAGACGCTATCTAATCGTGATGTTGGACATGTGGTTAGTGGAGGCGGGCAGCCAATGGCGAACACTTATAAACGAAAATCTTTGTAAATGCGGGTGCAAATGCCTGCTCTTCAGTTTAACCTGCCTGCCTTACCCGTTTCATTTATCTCTCTCTTCTAATAATTACACTATTACGCACATTACTTTTCAAGTTTCTCGTGCAAGCTTGGTCGAATAAAGATGTTTCTTCGCTTCGTTATACACTTTTTCAACTACGGCGTCCTCATCTTTAAAGCAAGCACGCAATTCGACGCTGAAAGTTCTGACTACTGAGGAGTGACCGCGAAGGGGGGAGTAGGCAATTTTTTTAGGTGACCCTGCTACGTTTGGGGGAAAATAACTAGTAGGCTAACGTTAATAAGTGTGACGCAGCTACTTCTTCACCGTGCACTGCACAACGCTGCACCGTTCTTTTTTTTTTTTTTTTTTGCATGACACCGGGTGTCAGCGAGACAACCGGGGAGAAAGGGTGGCTTCACTGCTCGACAACAATGGAATGACTTCCCCGGACACCGTGAACCGCGACGCGTCGAAATCGAATTGCACTCCGAAAACAGGCTCGGCGAGTGCCTCCTTTGAGGCGGGCCGCTGGGCTGTTCCTCGCCGCATTTGGTCGCTATTGGATTCGCTCCGTCGATTCTTCCGAGGAGGTGCGCTGTATTCTCACAGCTGGCGATATTTCTTCGCGCTCCGTGTAGCCGATTCCAGCCGATCGTGTAGCGACGCCCCCCCCCCCCCCCCCCCCCCCGTCCCCTCACGCCCACCCTTCTTTTTCGGACTTACTTGCAAACTTGGCTGGCTCCATTCATGAAAGCGTCAGTTGCTTTTCGATGCTCAAGTATTCCTGATTGCGCTGTGTAGCGAGTCGCTGTCGCGCTGTACTTGCATGCCGGCCGTAAATGCTTAAGCATCTGTGGTCACTGGCGCTGAGGTGACGCACAAAACTGCGCGGACTCTTTATAACCAGCGTGAGATGCGTGCACCAGATAAACTCAAACGAAAAGTAATAGAAAGTCAGACCCAGTTCGTGCTCTCTTCTAAGTCGTCAGTATAATATATATGCATAAATGTGCAAGCGTATCTTCTAATTAGGGGGAGATAAGCTTAGGACTTTTCTATTTCGCGTTGGGGTCATTGAGAGAGTTACCTGTGCTGAAAACAACGTGACAAGGTAAAAAGATTACTGGGAACATTGACTATAGTTTAATGCAAACGTTGAAACATAAGAAAAGGAGGAGGGGTGGCAACATTTCATTTCAATTATTATAATTCAAAGACCCCAGTTGGGGTACTAGATGGAAGACGGGCTTTAATTACAGTGAAAGCGCAATTCCAGTGCCGCCTTGAATTGATGTGGATTGGAGTGGTGCACGGAAATTGTAGGTGGATGGTTCCAGTCCCGTGCGGTCGTCACAAAAAAGTAGTGAAGATGAGTGGTAGTTTGCGCTGGGGCTAGGTAAACCGCTCTGGGATGGTTTGTGTGGCTGGACAAGCGATGAACTGGTAAGATAGTTGGAACTTCGAAGGGAGCATTATAAAATTTGTGGTAAAGGCATAGTCTACATACATGTGACGTCGCAATTCAAGGTTGGTAAGGTGACCACGAGCCTTGAGCTCGGAAACGCTGGAATGGTAAGAAAACACAGAGTAAATAAAACGAGCTGCACGATTTTGGACTGATTCGAGAATATTAGGTTAGATTGATGAGGATCCCAAACAGCGCATGTGTATTCTAACTATGACTGAACAAATGTAAAATAAGCTATTAGTTTTACTGATGGGGGAGCAAGTCTTGAGTGCCTACGAAGAAAGCCCATAGCGCGATTCGCGGAGTTAGCTATGTAAATTTGTTACGAGGGTTGACGAGGAGAGACTGCTCGAAAATGTTACGCCAAGATATTTGTAAGATTCAGTGGATGATATTGCGGAGCCGAAAATGGTGTATTGTGCTGGCTTGTAATGGGGCCTGCCGTGGAAAGAAATTAATGAAGCTTTCTTTATATTTAGAGACATTTACTACATGTTATACAAGGTTTCAATAAGGTTGAAGTCGTTATGAAGAACATTAATACCTGCGCTGTTTATAATGGAACGATATACCACGCAGTCATCTGCAAATGGACGAATGGTACAAGAGATATTAGTTGGCAGGTCATTAATATAAGTGAGAAAAAGTAGGGGTCCAAGTACTGTACCTTGTGGCAAACCCGAGATCATGGAGGATCGGTTTGACGAGTGGGTATTAGCATAGACAAATTGTTGTCGATTGGCGAGAAAACTGCGAATCCAATTGTATACACGTGCGTTAACGTTTAGTCGAGAAAGTTTTAGGAGTAGCCATTGATGCAGAACTTTGCCAATTGCTTTTTCAAAGTCTAAGAGAATAGAGCATCGACAAGTATGTTTAAGTCAAGGCTGAAACTAATATCGTAATAAAAAATAAAGCTAGTTGGGTATCACATAAGAGTCCTATATATATTCTATATATATAACATATACTCTATCAAGCTCGCTATCGGCCGTTTGTACACTACACATGCATTCGGACTGCAAATGTCTACATTGCCAGTATAGCACAGTACCACATTTCTACAACCCTTCACCGCATCAACCCTTTCACAACTCAGACAAAGCGATCCAGACGGGCACCCAATCTCTATCGAAACTAATAACGACAGCTTCAATGCGCTATACTTACCAGACACAACAATGTCGTGTCCAATCAAGTTCCTTTACCCGGGTGTTAAATTGAGGAGTCTCCAAAAACAAACGACGTCCTTCAGATGCTCTGTACCTCTCCGAAATCCAACGGCGTTCATCGCATTCCGGTCATTGTCCAGTAAATGAAAATCGGAGAGCCGCTCAAATGTGCCGACATTCGCGGCACATCGACTCGAAGGGCAAGAAATACGGCGCCCATATTCGCCCTCGGCTTTCAGCAGCGCTTTATACGATATAGCAGTCTTCGCGAACAAGCCTCGGTGATTTGTCCACCGTTGCAAACACTTCTATTTTTCTTCTTTTCTTTTGGGGGGGGGGGGGGGGGGGAGGGCCCGCGTTGCACTGTATCCCCGCGAAACAGTTTCGACGCTGGCGGAAACGGGAGCAAGAGCAGAGTGCGATGGAAGAGAGAGAGAGAGAGAGAGAGAGAGAGAGAGAGCAGACTTGAAAGAAAACTGACAGCGAATGCGAGGAAGGCCATAAAGATGGTAGACAGCGTACGTCGTCCGAAAGAGAAGCACCGAAAGCGCTGGCCACTTTCGACGCCGCGTCCATCGGTCGCTGGAGCAAAAGCGACTGCGGCAAATTGTTGCAGTTTCCGTGCCGGTCGCGTTTCGCCGAGCTGCGTGTGTGTGTGTGTCTGGCGCGCGAGAGCGCCGGGCCCTCCCTGCCGCCCACGCCGCTTCGGGAGCATCAGCAAGACTCGCGGAATTTCAGAAGAACGCCTTCGACACTTTTCTCTTCCCGTCGCGGTATATGTGCCGCGCCGACTTCCGTGCAGTAGCCGAGCTGCGAAAGCGTTCCCGCAATCGACATATACGGTGCAACGGTTGCGTACTGGCGATAACAAAGTCCGCAATGCTCGAACGAGAACGACGTCTTTGTTAAGCCTTTCCGTATACAGTACACCGAACAATCGGCAGTTCTCTGAACAACAGCCCACAAATGCTGTTGGACGGAGCGATACAATTCCCAGACATCTTCGAGATCCTTTAGATTGGTAAGAGTTTCTTTCATACGGGTGTCGAATTCCCTGCTGTGCGCGTAACTATCGGCGCTCCGAAAAAAAAAAAAAAGCATACTTTCTTCCAACCCGTCTCTGTTTCTTTATATTTTTTTCTCTAAAGGCTAAACTTTCTTTCTTTTTCTTTTTTCTTTCTCTAGAGTGTTAAGCGCGGCATTTTGGATTTCTCCGGTGAAAGGAGCGCGCACGCGTGCGCCGAGCCCTGAGTGGTTTCTCGATCGGAACGTGTTCGGACGAGAGTTGCGTGCTTTTTATTTCTCTCTCTCTCTCTCTCTCTCTCTCTCTCTCTGAAATGTCGGGCGAAAGTAGAGACCGCGCGGTGTGTGTCCGCTGGACAGCCAAATTGACCGTGCGCGTTTTAAAACACTCTCGCCGTCGAAGTGCCGCATTCTCCCTTGAGCCCATGGCACGTTCCTTTTCGCACTTATACTCTTTCTTTTCATCATCTGCTTGCTTCCTTTCTTGTTCTTGTTCCACTGCTTCTCGATCGCTCGTCCAGCGTCCACTATACCGCGAGGGTCCCGGCCATTCTGTAGGTATACCGCACAGGCCTGATCCTAAGGGACGGTCAATTTAGCGAGAAATCGCGTCGACGTCACTTCGCGTCTCTCTGGCCTATACTCGCACGCCACGCCGAGTGAAAAGTGCGATTCGAACCGCTTTTCTGCGAGGCCCGGGTTTCCTCGCGATAACCATCGTGTCACAGAAGACCGCTGCATCCACCCCTACGCCATCTCTGCCATTTCTTTCTTTGCATTCGCTCGCGGTATGTGTCTTGCGCCTGGCACGCATGATGGTCCATTTGGCCAGTCTGCGCTACAGGGGGAAGGGGTTGGCAAAAAAAACCTTTGTTAATCGGGTTAGAAAAGTTATAGAGGGCCATTTAAGGGGGCGAAAGCTTGACCTAAATTAATCCAGAGTTCTCCAGTGAACCGTCTGTCATAGCCAAGAAGTCGCTTTGGTATACGTTGGGGCAACTCACTCACTCACTCACTCACTCACTCACTCACTCACTCACTCACTCACTCACTCACTCACTCACTCACTCACTCACTCACTCACTCACTCATTCTAATCCATCAGTCAGTCAGTCAGTCTATCTATCTATCTATCTATCTATCTATCTATCTATCTATCTATCTATCTATCTATCTATCTATCTATCTATCTATCTATCTATCTATCTATCTATCTATCTATCTATCTATCTATCTATCTATCTATCTATCTATCTATCTATCTATCTATCTATCTATCTATCTATCTATCTATCTATCTATCTATCTATCTATCTATCTATCTATCTATCTTCGTCATGCCATTGGCGCCAAGATCGTACATCGTGTGTTATCTATCCTTATTGATTTGTTGAATAATTTATTACAGGTTGGAAATAGAAGTAACAAGTGCAATATGTCGCCGAATTCCCAACAACGTTGAAATATTAAATTAATAAAGGATGATGACGGGTAAAATGAGATGTTGCTACAGCTAGTCGAATTGCGTGCCATGTGGCTTTAGTAAGCTTTGGTATGTTTGTAATATTTGACGCGAACTGACGTCCCTCAAGAAATGAAAATAGGTGGGCAGAGATTAACTGGTAAGGCTCTCGCTAATGAGTTTAACCACCACTTTTTGACTTTTGGAGCGTCGGAAGGGACCACCTGTGAGGATTTTGAAACATACATGGAACACAATTTGCCACAAACTTTATTTCTTTACCCGGTTGCCGAAGTTGAAATTACTGCTATAATTAACAATCTTAAAAGTAATGTTTCGTGTGGTTTCGATGGCATTAAAGCAGCCCCAATTAAAGCGGTCTCAGATTTGCTATCCGACGTAGTTTGCCACTTAATGAATACTATTTTGTTGACAGGAATATTTCCGGATAAAATGAAAGTTGCTAGGGTTTCAGTTCTGCATAAAGGTGGTGCTCTTGACTGTATTTCTAACTACAGACCAATATCAGTACTTCCGCTATTTTCCAAGATAGCATAGAAAGTTATAAATTCTAGAATTTCTCAGCATTTATGTAAGCACAACCTAATATCCGAATATCAGTACGGATTTCAACAAGATAAATCGACTGAGTCAGCATTATTAAACATCAGAGAAAAAATTGTAACTAATATAGAAAATCAACTATATACAATAGGCATTTTCCTAGATTTTAACAAAGCCTTCGGTTCTATTAAACATCCCATACTGTTTGGAAAGTTACCTTATTATGGAATAAGACGACTTTCACTTAAGTTACTGCGTAGTTACCTGACTAACCGTACCAGTTCGTTGTAATTAAGAATGTACAGTCGGATACGGAATTCATAAGTTATGGTGTTCCGCAAGGATCTATATTAGGACCAACAATATTCTTGCTGTATATAAACGATATTGTCAACATCCCCCTGACCACAGACATTGTCCTTTACGCAGATGATACCTGATAGATGATCTAATAACCTTTCGTCTCTCACTCGTACTGTTAATTTATGGCTTCAAAATTTGTCCTGCTGGTTAGATGCAAATAAACTCTTATTGAATGTTAGGAAAACCAAATACATTGTCTTCTCATCCGTTAATAAACGAGTTCACCTTGATAGCTCTATAACGTTTAAATCATGTCCATTAGAGCAGGCTTCAGAATACAAGTTTTTAGGGGTAATATTTCACGAAAATCTTCGATGGACAAGTCACGTGAATTTTATAAAAGGTATCATTGCTAAATCAATTGGAATGCTAAATAGATTTCGGACGTTGTTGCCAATAAGATTAAAACGGCAACTTTATTTTAGTACTGCACATTCCCGTATACAATATTGTCTACTAGCTTGGGGGGTTACATCAAAGTATAATTTGGACCGACTATACATAATGCAGAAGAAAAGTATACGATTCATTCAAAACCTATCTAGTGATCATACATTCCCATACTTTGCCGAGAACCGGATACTTCACATAGAAATGTTATATAAACAGCGTTTGTTGGAATTGATATTTCTCGAATTAAAAGTCAATCGTGAGCTGTTTTTTCATACATATACAAGTACGGAGACATCATATTATTTCAGAAATAAAAACTTTGTAGAGATTAAAACGAGAACTAGATACGGTGTGCAATTAATAAAATGGCAAATTCAGAACCTACTGAATTGTTATCCATCGTTTTTAGATACAATGGAGAGTTCTCCCTCCTTGCTTGCCTTCAGAAAATTAACTAAAATGTATTTCCTCTAACAGTTGTAATTTTGTTGTACATTTGTTTTGTTCTCTTCAAATCCAATTGTAGTCCATTGGCCTTAATAGTTCTGCGTCTTGTTGATGATGAATGTGTTGACGACTAATTCTGTCATCCTTCCTTATCTTGCTTTATCGTGTTTGATACTCTGTACATGCATTTTTATTTGTATGTGTTTGATATATTGCAGTGTGTTTTGAAGCATGTTGCGCTCATGTTGTGTGCTGCACATGCTGTCTGGTGTGAAAGGCCTAGTCAGGTGGCTTTTAGTGCCGCCTTTTGCCTTGGCACCAAGACAAACCGCTCTTGAGCGTTGTTTTGTCAATAAACAAATAAACAAACAAAAAACATGTGGGGGCGTGCTAAACGGGAAAAGGGTTAGCGTCAGTTTGATAACAGTGTTTTGGGATCGTCGTCTTTAATAAAGACTACTTTTCCGCTTACTTAAACTCAATAGACGAGAACGATAGCGTACTTCACATGAGTCAAAACGAACTAAAAGAACCGAGTTGAGATAGTGTACAGTTGAAATTGTACAAGGTGGACGGCAACACCAACAGCAAGGCAACCTGCCTTGTGCGACAAGAACTGTAGATTTTCTCTGCTTGTCTGGCTTTCCTACAACACTGGGAAACTTCTTAACTTGCCGAGACAGCGAAATAAACAAAAAGAACAAAGATTCTTTCCAAGTAATAGGTTCTCGAATATCTGCGCTTGGCTCTTATATGGCGTTGTTTCTAGTCGACTGCCGATGACAGCAACTGCATGCCGCCGATTAGATCCGATTCGCCAACAGGAACAACCACTGCGCGCTGTATGCGCGTTGTTCGCCGTTCTTTCTGAGGCTTCTTTAATGTGTTTCGAACAAAACCAGCGAGGCATCGTTAGAAAAATTCTATTTATCTAGCCTCTCCTTCCTCCTTGCACAAAGATACGGGAGAAGAAGGACGAGCCAAAGCCTCGCAAAAAGAAATAAATAAATAAAGAAAGAAAGAAAGAAAGAAAGAAAGGAAGAAAGAAAGGGCAACGTATTTTAAAACGCAGCGGCTCCTTAGGCCGAGACTGGCGCTTGGCATGCCCGGCGAAGCCATGGAGACAGGGAGATGAAATTAGCAGATTGTCCCCGCTTCATTTATTAGGCAGGCCATTAGAGGGAGAGTATGCCGAGGGGGAGGGCCCCCCGGAGTCCCGGTGCAATGCGCTTTCTCCCCCGCGGCTGGCTCGTATCTCGTCACCAGTGTAGCACTGGCTCCGCGGCGAAACAACCGTTCTGGCTGTCTCGCACTGCTCGCCGTGTCTGCGCTATCGGAGTGGACATGCAGCACGGCGGTATCGTGCTGAGTCGTTCGTTGCACCCGCTGGCAGGCGCCGCTAAACGAATACAACGAGCGTCTGCACTGTACTGCGTGATTGCGTTAATCGGTCGAGTCGCACTATAGTCGATATGTGAAGCTTGCGCTCTCTACTTGAGCCTCTTGTGCGTGTTCTTATAGCTTCGCTAGCTACTTTTTGTTATTTAAATCTACCTTTGTAAAATGCTGAACTGTTTACTACGATTCAAACTCACTAGCTGAAATGAATCTCATACCTGTTTCACGTGATAAGTTATTGCACTGTGTTTTTCGCGGCTACGATTTTGGCAAAAGCGAACTTCTCATTGCCGCTAAAAATGCACCGACCGCGGCGGCTGCAATTTTCGTATTTGTGATCACGGTAGCGGTAGTAGATGCTCGAAGTAGTAGATTCTTGGCGCACGATTATTCGGTCCCACTTCGGCGAAAACAAAGTAACGCAAACTCGAAACTGCTTACGCGAAACGTTTTTCGTGTTTAACTATTCTTTTTTATACAGCCAGGACAAAAATAAGCAGGTAGGAAACAACGACGTGTTTGACGATTCGCGTTGCTATTCGTACCTCATCCCCACCGTGTGCGCCTCTGAACATCGGAAAATCACACGCACGCCGACACTGATCTTAAGCACCCGGGAATTTGCAAATGCGAAATAAGTAAGCCTCCATGTGAAATAGGTTTAATGAGGAGAGTCTGAGGGCAGCCACGAAGCTTGATTATCGTCTGTAGTGGTTTATACCTTTATTGCATTAGGGTGTGCTTAGTGCACGTTGCGTATCTGTGACGTGCAGTGTACATGTTACTTCATTTTTTAATCGTGCCTATGTGGAGTATGGAGTAGCACGCTAGGCGCGCCTCTACGCAAACATATCCAGGATTCACTGAACACCTCTCTCCCTCTCTGTTTCCCCCTCTCTGTTTCTCCCTCTCTACGTCTGTTCGAAATTTCGTGTGTGTTGTGATGTGCCTTCCTGTACACTCTCGTTCGTTTCCTTCTTGCTTACCTCCTCTTCAAGCTAGCGGGCGTGACGTCTCTTTGGGGAGAAAATCGGTAGCCACCTTTTCCTCTTTCTCTTATGTGTGGTGCGTGTGTGTTATCATAAAATCACAACGATAACAAACTCGCTAGCAGTGACAGTGTGTATCAGTACATGAAAATAGATCGACAGCGATGAAGTGACCCGAAGAGGCAAGCCGACGATATTTATTTTTTTTTCCTCCTCGGCGAGCTAGTTTAGTTGGTCGGCTGAGTAACGTCACGTGGTGGCAGATCGCTGTACCGGCAAGCGACATCTCGTGAGAACGATCCACTTGGCTGTCCAATGTGCCACGGCACAGAAGACCCTGTCGACATAGCTTACCTGCTCTGGAAGTACCTTGCAATGACATACGTCAAAATAAAGCACTTTCCTGTGCCACACATCTCGGCTCGTGATCCGTAGAGCCTCCGGGCATAGGTGTATACCATAGCTCCTTCATCTCTCTTTCTCTGACACACGTAGTTCTTCAGCCTCCGCGGAAATCGAAGTACACCGGGTATTTTTACAGCCCGGACCCAACGCGCCGTGCAACCACGAAACGAGCTGCCTGCTTCACGCGCCTTACAGTAATAAAGTTATGGGCTCTTCATACTATCTACAGCATTCGTATAAGCTGATTAGCCTTCTTATAACTTCACCTTCCAGCTACATAACGTTTTCATGCTATAAAAAGTAACGCAACTAATTATACGCTGTGACCCATAGCCCTCCTAATGGACTGTGTGCAGTAGAGAGAGAGAGAGAGAGAGAGATCATAAGGAAAAGGCAGGAAGGTAACCAGGTTGAGCCCGGCAGGCTACCCGGCGCTTTGTGCAGTAAGTCCGAACATAGATATATGAATCGACAAGAAGGCCGTCCCTAAGTTTAAAGGCTGTCTAACGCGTTCTACGCAGTTTTTTTTTTCATGATGTAGCAGTGCAAGTAACCTACACAGACAGGAATAGAAGGGAAGAGACGAGCGCTGTCTTTCAACTGACTTTGTTACAGACACGTGATAAATATCATGAGTGTAACAAGCGACATCTTGAATGTAATTGATCCCGAAGGTTCTTGTTCAGTTTCTACAAAAAGGACGCGAAAACAGGTTTTCTGCGGATTAAGCAAATTCTTGCAAAAAGGTCACAGACCGGCGCCCCCCCCCCCTGCGGCGTGTCCCGAATCAATTTTTCACGCATAACGGGACTCCGCGGACAGATGTCGCGATCCGCGGCAACCGCACCGAACGTGTTCCGCAAAACAACGAGCCTGCAGCTGCAGCGTGGCGGCGCTAATGATAATGAACGCCGTGCGTGGCACGCACTGCCCCGTATGCATACATATACACGCACGAGTATACGTATTCCTCGCGCTTCCTCTTCCCGTCGCCTGTCATGCGCGCGCGCGGCAGGTTCGACGCGTATCGCCGATCAATGCCCGTGCTCGCGCGCGCTCCCCTGTTTGAGAATGCGTGACCGGCGTACCGCATCGGGCTCTTTCCTTTGCCGTGGTATGTATAACTGCTCGCCCGCCGAAGCACGCTGTCACGAGGCGTCGACGTCGGCGCGGCGACGTTGGAGCGAAGTCCGTGGCGGCAAAAGGGGGAGGAGGTTCCTCCGTTCGCTCACTCGCTCTCTCACCCGCTCCCCGCGCCACTCATATCTGAGTTATTAATGACGGCTTGCCGAGTGACAAATCACGTTTTACAAGAGCCCCCCCCCCTCTCCCATCCCAAAAAACTCCTACCCTTCCTCGGCCTGCCTCTGTCCCTGTGCTCAACGTCTGGCGGCAGTCCGCGGAGCAGTCGTTTGGCATTCCGCTCGGCCCTTGGGCCGTCCTGCTCGATTCTGCCTCTTCTCTCTCTCCCCCCACATATTTCGCTCTCTCTCACCATGGCTCCTACAACTGCCGCACATCGTCGCCGTTCCGACCCCTGCTTGTTGCCCGAATGCGTAGGCGCGAGGCCGTGGCACCCCGCGCTCTTTTGTTTTGGGCGGTGGGACAGGGAGGGAACGAGGAGAGAAGGGGGTACCCTCGATTAGCGACCGCTAATGCGACTTTCGGTCGTGACCGGTGGTTTCACTAGTTGCGTAGTTAGGGTTACCTAGCCAACCAGGGTCGCAGGTCCCGCTTATACCTGTACAATACAAGCGGCGTTGGGCTTGTTGACTTCTTTGCTGAGGTGAGCCGCTTGTGAAATTGACGAGTATAGTTTGCCACGGTTGTTCTAGAGAGAATAGGGGCGGGGGTTTATTTCTTTGTCAAGCTTCTTTAACGCTAGAAAGCGGTAATTTGGTGAATATTGCCACATTTATGGGTCCTTCAGTATTGTGAACATTCCAGGTAACCTCGACCAATCAGAAATGATATAAGCAATTTGACTGGTTTCACTGACATTGCTTAGGCGCGAAGTATGTGCCGTACAAATATTACTATAAATTTGTCTTCGATGATTTTATGAACTTCAGAGATCAAGCAAAAATGCACATAATTACAATTTTTAGAATTAAACGTGGTTCGTTTTCCAAATGCACATATATTTATTAAATTATTCTCATTCTCTTGAGTTGTTTTTGGAGAAATAGAGCCGCTAATTTTGGTTTGTTTTGATAACGCTGCGTTTGTTCACCCTTGGTCTGATCGCTCTGCTGATAACCGCCCCCGTTGTTGCCTGCTACTCCAAATTTTGTTAAACACTCTGTAGAAGAGCTGCCTGTAGAGACCTGTCTATACTATGAAGATAAACGTCTATAGACACTGTTTAACGAAAAAAGCTTGTCGTTTTGCATCGGACCACTCGAGGCAATGAGCATGAGCATAGGCAGTGCCATATCTGTACACCAAACGCCATCAGGAAAGCGGTGAAGATGAAAGGTAGTAGCAGGGACTTTTTCTTACATGTTTTCAGACGTATTGTATGCGCATACGCTGGTCACCACTATAGGCCAATACTCTATAGTGAATACGTGTCACGTGAGTCGAGGGTGAAAACAAAAACGGCGACAACCCGCATCTTATAAGCCCTATAGCGCTAAGATACTGGCTGTCGGTTACCGGTTAGGTATACCTAACCAGTAAGTACACAGTAATCCTCGTGACCTCGTCTTCCGCGTGTCCGCTCCCCCCCCCCCCCCCAAAAAAAAAAAAATTTATTGTTATTGTTCTCCCTTTCCTTCCTTCCTTCTTTCTTCATTCCTCCTTTATTTATCAGCGCTCGAACTGCTTTCTGCGCTAATGAACTGTGAGGCCAGGCTCCCAAGATCTTCGCTTCCGTAAATGGCCTGTCATCCAGTCTATTTAAGGCACACTGGAGAGTCTCAGGTTGATTATCGAAGCGAGAACAGTGGCACAGAAGGTGATTGACGGTCTCTTCACACTTGCACTAGCGCACATTGGTGAATCCGCCATTCCAATACGATAGCTGTAGGAGTTGGTGAATGCTACTCCTACCCACAGCCGACATAGTAGTGTTGCGTCACGTCGTGGAAGGTTCGCTGGTAATTTAAGTTTCAGTGATGGGTCGAGGCTGTATAAACGACACTTAGAGTTCTGTGGTGTATGCCAGCAACCTAACGTGATGGTACGAGCGAGACTGCGAAGCTCTCTTGCAGCGTCGACTCTCGATAAAGGTATAAGGAGTGTCGATGAGCCAGCCTGGGCACGTCGGGCAGCGTCATCGGCGAGGTGATTAAAGTTTTTTCAGACCACTACGAACATGCCTTCGGGGCGTCGAACATGCCTCGATCATCACATACATCACTCAAGACTGTGGGCACAGCAACGTTGTCCAAATTTTTGTCGTTAGAAGACCTTGATACACTCATCGGTGTTCGCAAAGTGTTTAGAGCGTTCCGTTTTTGATATATAAATACAGTTCAACAGCTGCGAAGTGCACTAAGCATTCCGTGATAAGGTTTATGCACAAATGTGTATACCGGAATAGTGTAACTATTTCATTTCAGAGCTATTCCTTCGTCGCGCCTCGTCAGTGGTTCGAGCGCTGCTCGGCCCGCGGTGCCACCATGGGATCGGCTAGTAGTGAGATGATGATGAGGAAGGAATAGAAATGAGCGAAAGGAAGCCTTAGGTTATACCAGTCATGGATGCTGTCTATTACATATATATATGCACGAACGAACTTGTGTGGACTTTCCCCCTTTTGTGTTATGGGTGAGTGTTCCAAGCACTGATCCGTGATACCGGTTTTGGTGCTCGTAAGTGACACTATTTGTGTGCCTGCGACTTGCGTTCCTTTGCTGTTTTTCTCTCACCCGTTTACCTCCTTCTTTACTCTTGCCTCAGTACTGCATTTGGAAATTGGGACTAGCCGGCTCTATGTAGGCCTACCTTACCATTTTGCTACATTAAAAAACAGAATGGCGCAAGAATAACATCGTACTGTATAGTAGTATAGTATAGAGAATAGAATCCCCATACTGGCATGTTCGTTGCTGTCCGATCGGTCTGGTACGCTGAGGGAGGTTCGAATTTCTTTACAATCTATAGGTGCGCACTACTTTCCTGGGCGCTGCATTCGGGCTGCTCTTAGATTTTACTCGGGGCAAGCTTTGCCTTGATGTTGCGCAGTCTAGGGTCAGGGCTTTGAAAAGAATTTGGGACTGTTTATAGCCAGTCAGTGAAGCATGAAAAAGAGAGATGTCATTCCTTACAGTGGAAAAAAATACCAGAAAAGATATCTGAAATTGGTAGCTCGGCCGAGAAACGAAGTTTCACAAATTTGTCCTAGTTTCTGGGCTCTCCGTCGTTTACACGCATCGCCGGATGAGCGGGTTCTAAAAGAACGGCAGCTTTCCTCGCTATTCTTTTTTCTTTCTGTCTGTTTTTTTTTTCCCTTTAACAGTGCCCTTCCACATTCAGTGTTTCATCAAGCGGACCACGACAGCGAAAGGTAGGCACCATGCAGCCCTTAGCAACCCAAATCCCGTCGTCTTTATTGTTCTCGTGTTTTTTTTTCTTTTTAATGCAGTAATGCGGAGACCATAGAGGAGATACGAATGCCCGCCGAATTCAACTCTCACGAAGTGAATAGCCAAGCCGAGCATGCATGCGAGTTTCCCCGAGAACGATTCTGCCCGCACGTGCGCGGGACACATCGGCCGCGTGCGGGAGCAGAAACCCAGAGACCGAGAGAGCCTACCGCCGGCAAAACGCTTAATTTGACATTTCAAAAGAGACATCTTCCTCTCCCCAGCTACCCACCGTCCCACGAATTTTTTTTTTTTTTTTACGAAAGCGAAAGGGGGGTGGAGCTACATCCGTCGTCCCTGTCTGTCTGTCTCTGAGATTCCTCCTCTCCCTCTACTGCAGCCCCGAAACGCGTTGTTACGTCTCCCAAAAAGCCGATAGCGATGGTAGAGGGGGATGGCAATGTGAAATGCAGCAGCGAGCGCGTCCACATCAAAAGCCAAAAGAAAGGACGTTTTCCTGCGCTGCCGGCTCTTCCCCAACCTGCTCCTCGTCCTTCTCCATATACGGGTGTCCCGGCCGCTTTACCGAAACGAGTCGGTGCGGCAGCACAGAAGCACGGACCTCGCTCTCCGCTCGTCCCATCCCAAACTGCGTAATCATTTTGTCAAGCCATCTGCCGTCGCTGTCAATAGAGCGGAATCAGACGCAGCGTCTTTCCCCCCGCCTTCTTTCCTAGCGTGTGACATTCGGTTCCTGCTGCTACTACTGCTACCGGCGGTGCTTCTGTCTCTAGGCTGTCTATATGTGTTTGTGTGTGCGTTTGTGTGCACTGCTCCATGGTCCCCTCATCCTTTCTCCCCGAGCAACCGCCTGCGCAGCAGGTTCGTCCCGTCTGTTTGTTAGTTCTCGTGCCATCTCGCAGAGTCTCGTTACCGATCGTGCCCGGGGAACTGGCTGCCATCGGGCTCGCCGCGCGGCCGCTTGCTTGCGTCGACGAAGAAGAAGGAGTCGCGCCGCACAAAAGTGCTGATGACAGCTGCCATTCCTGCCAGCCGAAGGAGAGGAAGACCCGCGGCGAGGTGGGGAGGACGGCGCTGTGGGCCCTTTTTTTGCCCGCCAGGACGCCGAGGGCTGCGGAAGAAGCCACTGAATGGCCTTGCAACCCCGTGCTGAAGAGAACGCGGCGTCGACGACGTCCGATGGAGTCGCAAATCGCCAAACTTCGTTTTCTCTTTCCCCAAGACCTCCTCCGTATTTTTCTTATAGACGTTTACTTCGTATAGCGATTTCCAGCATACCGTTTTCGTACTCCGCGTGGCCAGCGGAGCTGGCAGAGAGACGAACGGCTATGTTGGTGGTGGCTAATGGCTTCCCTGTATTGCGCTCGCCTCGCGAATGCCGCCACCTAAATAAAGTTTCATGGGAAACTTTCGAGCGCGTTCGCCTTCTGAAAGTAAAAGTTTGTCTGTCATGGTTTCCCGCGCTTGTGCCCTTGCCACTGAAGCTTTCGATTTTGTTTCGACTTTGCTCGGCGAGTTTCCTTGTTCCTCCTCTCCTGCGCGCCGTTTCGCGCTACTTATCGCTTCGCGGTCGCAATCTTCACGCAGTACATTAGTTACACTTGGACGCGCTTTCACTTTTATTCGGCCAACGAGCAGGTTTCTTTTCGCAATTCGTCAAACGGCACCCATTTATCTAGTAGGGACTACCCGCGTAGCCTTTTCCTTATAGCGGCACTGGTAGATAAGTACCGCTCATGCTCTCCTACCACCTCTTCAATTTTGCCAGAAACGCCGACGTCAGCCGTTTCCGTGCATGATGTCCGCAAGACCTCGCTGTGGACATGGGCGCGAAGCATGCTCTAAAATTTTCATAAACGAAGTTTTCTTTGCCGAGGTTTTGTGTACTACGCATACTTCAGTAGGTAACGTTTCGTTTTTCTCTTTGTTTTCATTTTTTGTTCTTCAAGTAGACAACAATTTGAACCACTGGGTATGCGCCCAGCGGTGTGAGTCACTGGTTATATGTGACACAAGTGGTATGAAAGCTTTTAGTGTATATTTACATATGTGCCGTACTTTTCCATACACCTCTTAACATTTCTGCCTCGACAAGCGTCATAAACCTCTTTGGCCCTCGTGGCACGGACAGCTAAGAGACAAGGGGACAATGCCGTGCCCGTGTCGCCCGCTGCGGCTATCTACATCGAAAACTAAGCTTATCGTCATTTACATTCCGACACTGCGTTGTATCTGCGCACATTGTTTTCTTGTCTACCTGTGACACCGACCCCACGTCGTTTTTTACATTAAAAGACAAAACGAGAGATAAGCGTTTCAATACGTCGCCAACCAAATCGAACGACGCAGTCGAGGAGCTATGTCACGGGCGTTACGACCGTGTGACTCGCGTAACGACAGCTAAGCAATAACACTGAACACTGAAAATCAACAGCAGGAGAAAGGACGTACGGGAAGTTTCAGGGGCCCTGATTCGCCGTAATGAAATGACAATCAACCAGTTTCTGGCCCCTTTGCCGCGCCCCACTCTTTATTTTCATCCCCCGAGCGGTAACGGTCCGGTGCCCGCCCAATTCTCTTGCATTCTCGACAGCACCACAGCGATGTCCGTTTCCCTTGCTGTTGCCGATGTCTCCGCAGCAGGAAGAGCAGCAAAAAAAAAAAAAAGAAGAACGTGATGAAGATAAAGTGAAGTAAGAAAGAAGAAATGGAGACAGAGAACATAGGGAGTGGTACGCTGCCTTCAGAAGTGCCTCGTCAGCGAAGGCCAAACTTTGCTCTTTATCAGCGCGGCATCACGCATCACGTTGGACATCCTGTCCACGGGATCGGAACCCATCCGTTGTTGAGAGATCCGTTGTTTCGTCGTTGGTCCCTTCGCAACCATGTACACATCGGCACTGTAGGCAGCCAAGCTGGGCACCAGCGTAAAGGCTAGTAAGAGGACGAAACTCCCTATTGTTAGCACGCGGAAGTCACATCAATGCAAGCAGCTGTAGCTTGCCATATTCTGACCAATTGAGCTCGCGCGTACACGTACACACACACACACACACACACACTCACACACACACACACACACACACACACACACACACACACACACATATATATATATATATATATATATATATATATATATATATATATATATATATATATATATATATATATATATATATATATATATTAGTTTCAAACAGGTTGTTCTGTAGGTCCCGTATGCACGTAGCTTAGAAAGAAGTAGCACACTTACAAAAAAGGCATGTTTACTTGCTTACGCTTCGGCCACGTCACGGCTTTTTGTCACGTCATTTTCGTCAGTTAGCTTTTGAACAACACCTTGCAATGGGGTGAATGCGGCTTAAATGATGGATCCGTGACCTCGAAGAGGTGCGACGTAATGCTAACTCATTTCGGTCGCATTTAGCGCCAAATCGCCACTGAATATTTTTGTTTTGTTTTCATTTTAACAATAGGTACATGGGGTGGGCGGGAGGGGTGATGCCGAGCTTACAGCGTTAATAGGTTCCTTTATTAGGCCACATCAATATGTGCGAGGCGTAGAGTTCGCAAAGTCAGCCCGGGCTTGCGTATACGTGACAAGCGTACACCGAGACGAAAACTAAGCGCATCCACGCGCAACCCAATAGAAGGCCCAGCCTACGATGCGAGCGGCAGTCACTGAGAGTCGCACACCGCACGGAGGGCTCTTGCACTGTATAGGGTACGTACATAATTGAATAAGACAGTCGTCACTCCCTCGAATAAAGCCAGGAAACGCACGTAGTAATACAGATCCTACTGCGAGCGTCGGCGAACTCAGCCTTATGTACGTAGTACATACGTCGCTCGCTCCGTTTTTTTTTTTTTTTTTCTCCGCAGCGCATTCTATGGGGCCTCGCAACCGAGCAACGAAACTGACCGGCGGCGCACACCGAGGATGGCCATTACGGGAACCTCCCCGTATCGCTCCTTCTCCTTTCTAAACACATGCTGCTCGGGCTTGGCTCGGCTCGGCGATTATCGCGGCGGATATGGCCGTGTACGTAAACACGCGCCCGGAGAGCCTCCTCGGCCAGCGGATCCACATCCGCGTGCCTTACCCCGCGCCGGGCGCCAGCCACGTTAAACGCTCAATAACAGCGCGCGCGCGAGCGCGCTCTGGGTCTCATCATAACGGAGTACACCTTCGGAGCTTGCGTCGCCATTATACCTGCCTCGGCGCTCTAAACGAGCCGTATACGAGCCGAGCCTCCTGACGCTACCTGTATATACCTTTTAACCGCGCTGTGGCCGCACAAAACTTCCGGTTTGCGTGTTTGTTGGGGCCATATTTGCAAAAAAAAAAAAAAGAAGATAAAATAGGAAGGAAGTATTTTGTCCCATATAGTCGTCTGTAAGCAACTCTTAGAACTACAGAAAGCTGAGCTAGTTGGCAAGGATTCATAATGCAAAAGTATTACCTCACGATTACCTTACAAAAGGAAGAGATCGATTGCTTTGATAGTTTTCTCTCACGTATAGACCGGCACGCGTACCCGATTGACACGTGGTGCTATACCATTCCAGAGCAGGCGCAGATGAGTTTTGCGCCTTCTTTCTTTTTTCGCCTTAGTGCTTCCTTCAGTTGATGATCGGCGTTCGTGTTCTCCCCTTCTCTTCTCTTGTGTCCTTGTATGCACGCCTTACCCTCCCCCCCCCCCCCCTTTTTTTTTGCATTATGTAAATAATCAGCCTAAATCGAAACGCGAACAGAAACATTATGCAAATTCCATGCACTGTGGGAATCTGCGCGCGTGCGAATCTCTCATGACCCCCAGCAAGGCAAAATGATGAGAGGCGCTCCAGATTTCAGTGACGAACGCGCCCCTCGGTCACGTGACCATGGTGGACCTTGCGGAGAAAGCGTATAACTTTTATTCGGCAATGAAACGGTGTTCAATCACAAGACGTGACGTGCTTGAAGTTTTCTTTTCGCCAGCTGTAGAAGATGCGACGCGCCTAACTCACCAAGCGTCTCATGTAGCGCTGGCTAGCACGAGAAAAGTTAGTGAATGCGTTTTATTCTGCGTTTTTATACAGACATTCGTTTGTGGCTATATATTGGTGAGAGCCAAAGCCTCCAGCAGATAGCCCAAGGTCGGTCCAATCGAGGGGGCGAATTTTCATAGATAAGTAATGATTGCGTTTTAACACACCCGAATTAGTTGTTTTTCGGTTCGCTATGTCTCGTTATATTTTTCCTCGTTATAAAGCAAGCGCGCGAAATGCGCCAATAGCCGCATGATTACGCGTTCGCGCGCCACGACAACAGCGGTTCCAGTCGTTACTGCGCATGCGTGCGTGCGCGGAGGAGGGGGGGGGGGGGTTGTGTGCGTGCGTCAAGGTCGCACGAACGCGCATAAATCGCAAAGTTTGCGGATAAGCCAAAGAAAGCTTTCGCTCTAAAATAACTGACCTGAGCGTCTATTCCTCGTCATATTGCATAAAAGTGGGACGTTTAATCGCACTGTGTAGCTGTAAGTGTGGCGCGAGTCACAGATGTACGTTTGGGAATGTAAAATTAGGTCACTGGTCACAACTGTTGGTGAACCGGCGAACCTAACAATGCATTTGAGTCGTTTTGAACGTGTTCTCGTTTGTACAGTTCTTTATGTGCACGTTCGAGTATATAAGATACAGGCCACGTGCCTCAATCACAAATATGCGGCTTTTTGGTAGACTTCGGAATGAAATTGTTTTCGAAACAAAATTTTAAGTCCGCATCAAAGCTGGTGCCACACAGAGCGTCTTGCATGCTTGTAGTTCAGTGCACTTACCCTTTCTCGTGACCCGCCGTGGTTGCTCAGTGGCTATGGTGTTAGGCTGCTGAGCACGAGGTCGCGGGATCGAATCCCGGCCACGGCGGCCGCATTTCGATGGGGGCGAAATGCGAAAACACTCGTGTACTTAGATTTAGGTGCACGTAAAAGAACCCCAGGTGGTCGAAATTTCCGGAGTCCTCCACTACGGCGTGCCTCATAATCAGAAAGTGGTTTTGGCACGTAAAACCACATAATATAATTATTTTTTTTACCCTTTCTCGTAGTATAGCCACGCGCCAAATTTGAAAATTAATTTAGCGTAACGCTCGAAACGGGCATGTTTGTGTAGCCAGTACGTGCGGGAGCCAGCGAGTTATATCGCTGTAGGGTTACACCAAATAATAATAATTAAATAAACGAATCTAAGCTACGTAAAAAAAAGCAGGTTATCGAAACGCAGAGCAAACACAAGCGGGGAGCCCCTCGGACCGAAAAATTTATTACCCTCGGAATTTCTCTAACTACCAGGGGATTATCGGATGCGGTGGGCACACATCAGGAGCCGAAAGAAAGATCGAAGCTGGTCCTTAACGTCGCTTGCGTTCAGCGATAACGAGAAATTCTTCTCTTTCTAACCAGAACGAGCGCGCGCGGTTCGTTATACGATCTTGTTTCACCCTTATCTCTGAGCGGAACTGCTCGGTCGCGCCCGTTACCTAGCTTTGCTGTTTACGTATGCGTTGCTCACGTCGTTATACGGCTGCGGAACGGTTAGCGATTCGCGGATGCATCTTCCTGGTCTGGCGGCCTCGTCCCTGTTTCGTGCCGTGCGCAAATGCCGAAGGCAACGGGAGGTGACACGAATGTTTGGAGGCGGGCTCGATCGGTTGAAAAGACAGAACAGAGCAAAGCTCGAACAGTGTCGCAAGCCCGCGCGGGAGGGCACGCACAACAGTGCTCATGCAACACTTGCTACGTGCTTCAGCGCAAAACTAAACTCGGGAAGTTCTCACATCGCTAGCCTTGCTTTCAACTTTCGCGGGCTATGACTTTCTCGCGCTGACGTAACGTGCACGGCATAGAGTTTAACAACCTCAGGCTTATGATCCACGAATCTGCATTAAAAAAACAAAAAACAAAATTAAAGAAATTCTGGGGTTTCACCTGCCAAAACCATAACGGTGAAGCCAAATGAGGTACCAGTATCGAAGAAATTATATACCAGTTGTCCCCCGTAACTGGTATGGTATGAAGAAATTTGTTTAGGTCCTGAGGGATCAGTCTGGGCCTGATTGATGCCAAAATGTATACATATATATAAAAAAAAAACATGCAAGTGCCACGTAGCTTGGACAGAACCAAATTAATGTTGTTTGCTGTCGCTTGGTACGAGTCGGACTGTCTTTTATATTTTGTTTAATTAGATAATTATTTATTATTAATTAATTAACTGCTCAGATATTGTGTTCAGAACAAAAGTGTCGATGAGAAAATTGCTCCAGCTTTCTGTTGCTCAATACATGCTACATAAACGTTTTTTTTTTTTTCGTGTCTCAGCGAAAGCCCGCGAAACACACACAAAAAAATATGATTACCTAATTAAGCGAAATTAAAAAAAGAATAACTTGCCGCAAGCAACGACAAACAACATTACCTTCGTTCTGTCCAGCTTTGTTCAAAAAAAAAATTTTTTTTTTGTACAGGTTACGTGGGACACCCAGTACAACTACAGTAAAAAAAAAAAAAAAAAAAGAGGTAGCGATATATATACCGGCAGCAGAACAGGGTGATATCAGAAGGGATGTTATGGTGCTGCGAGCTTAAATTAAAGGTTAATTTAATGCACCCCTCGTTCTTGTGTTGGTTTCCAACGTGTCCCTTGTCATTTCTTTTTCTTTATATCCCTCGTTTTTTTTTCTTGTACGCTATGTATATTCTTTACGCATACACTCTTTCATATTTATTTTAACCTATCTCTCATTCTTCATCAATTATCACTTTTCTATGCACATTTTTTTCCCGTTTAGTACCGAGCAGCCGCTCATGGTGGCATTCGACAGTGCTGCATATTCTTTCTGCTCTCCGTGATCGCTTTATATACACGAACCTGTATTAATAATTTTCGCTCCACTTTCCCTCGATTTGACAAACTTTGCACACTTGAATACGGAGGGATAATAGCGCGAAACGGTCGATTAAATATTTTGTAGTTTCAAGAAGCTTCAGTGTTTCGATGAAAGTTCTTGGTTTAACTGATACCGTAGAAGCATATGTACCAAATAAGCGGCTCGCGAAAGTGTGCTTTCTCCTAAAACTGTTCAGCCATGTGCTTACGATTACGCGAATGCACCTTCGTATATTCGCAAGTACAGTCGGCCACAAAATTTTACGGACCACGGCATCTGAGATCTCCTGCAGACCACGAGATCTCCACATCATCACAACGCAGCCTGGTATTCGCATCTCCAGCCACTACTAATATTAACGAAGAACACTGCGATCTACGACTTTACTGGCTGCTGCCCTACAAGCTGCTCGGTAATTCAACGTTTCCCGAGATACCATGGTTCGTAAACTTTTGTGGCTGACTGAACGTGGAATGCTATCAACGGGAGCTGCCGCCTCCAGCGAATGGTAAAAGCGAGTTTGTGGTCTTGAAAAGAAAGGCGCAGGATCACTGGATCGATTGGAGGAAATAAATAACAATGCTACAATTTACACTAATAATGTATTTTTTCAAAACCGTATACGTACTCTTGTTTGGGGGGAAAAGGTTCATCGTTATCGGAGGACGGACGGGGGAGTCGAATCACATAACGGACAGGTGTGCTCGAAGAATGGAGTTGAAACCCGCACAGTTCTAAAAAAAAAAAAAAAAAAAAAAAATCAGGCGGGAAATTGGATGACCTGAACGCTATAGGTTTACGTACTCCAAGGGCCCCAATATGACGTGTTCTGGCAGCGGCAGGCTGCCAAGGCGAGCAATAGCAGCAGTCAACATACGTCGATCTTGCACGCATTAAAGACAATCACACTGAACGCAGTCTGTAAACTCAGGCACACGGCGTAGCTCGCAGTCTCCGGGAAGTGCGCGCAACGTTTACATAATTATGTGCACACATCAAGCATGAAAATCAGTGCTCTCACTGCCACTGTTATCCGTGTCTCTTCATCCCCGTTCTCCCAGTGTAAACAAACTAGCTAACCGGGCTCAGTCCTCGTTAACGTTCCTGCTTCTTTTGTTTTTGTTTTTTACTCCCTGTCAATTTAAGTACCAAAGAGCGCGCACGACTACGCGAGCTGGCTTGGCAACAATGAGCTTGCTTTCACAACGCCCGTGTCCACGTGATAGTGTTGAACGCACACGTTGCAAGCGTTGCGGGTCGAAGATATGATGAACTTTCAAGTGATCGATCCTTGGAGAAACACCAATACCTAAAAGTACTATATCCTGTTACGGACACACAAATGGGACTCGTAATTTGATGCACTGAAAGATAAACATCGAAGTCAACTTGCAGGGCCGAGCACAACTCCGTCGCTTGCTTGCTCGCTCGCTCGCTCGCTCTCTCACTCACTCACTCACTCACTCACTCACTCACTCACTCACTCACTCACTCACTCACTCACTCACTCACTCACTCACTCACTCACTCACTCACTCACTCACTCAATCAATCAATCAATCAATCAATCAATCAATCAATCAATCAATCAATCAATCAATCAATCAATCAATCAATCAATCACAGAAGGCCTGAGCTGGGCTCACAGGGCAGCAATACGTTTATACGTTTGATGAATTTTAATCAGGCAACATAACGTTATCTTCAGAATCGTGCTCACGTCGCCAAAATATATCAAATAAATGTTATCTCATGTTAGGAGAAACCGTTGAAGACTTATCTAATCAAAAAAGCCGGCGCCCAAGTAAGCGAGGATTGAGAAAGAAAGGAGATGGCAAGAATAAGGCAGAAGAATAACTCTCACTTTGCGCACTCTGTAAGCTACAGGTACCAGTTGCAGTCGCAGATCGGACAAACCGCGCCGCATAAACAGGAAGTTCGGCCGAGATAAAAAAAAAAAATGCATTCCACTGAGCAGCCACGCGGAGAGAAAACGCCTCCCACAATTGAACCTTTTTTGCGCCGATCGAATTTCGCCTCCCGGAGGACGGAAAGAAATACGCACGCACAACTGTCCGCCTGGGTACTCACTGTGGTGCGCGTTGCGAGCTCGCACCGAACGAGAGAGCTCGGCTGCATTGTTTGCGGCCTTGCCCGGACGACGTTAGCGTTTCCGCACCAACGGCGCGCGAGAAAAAAAAAAGAAAAAAAAAGAAGAAGAAGCACGGCGCCCGGAGGCAGCGAAGACGCTATGGGCTTCCCGGGCTATCGCGCGGACCAAAGCGCCGCTCAGCCAGGCCGGTCACGTAGCCCCGGGTCGACCAAAGGAAAAATATAAACGAGTAAATGTACAGGGAAGCAAGCGACCGCCCGCGCAAAACGACTTTCAACTCTGACCTGGCGCTCTCCGGCGGCGTCAAAACGCTGCCGCGGCGTTTCTTTGGACGGCACTTGCATTGAATCGGGGACCCCGCGTTTATGCTCATATATCGCGCAGTCGACCACCTCTCTCTCTGTGAGTATTGCTCGAGGACTGCGCGCAGCGATGTTTTCAGAACAACAGCAGTAATTTTAGCTGGCCGTACATATGTTCTTGCGCTTTTAACCCTACGGATAATGCCCAAACACATTTCCAGTTCAAGGAATATTAGAACAACTTGTCTACTACCTATATTCCTGGCCGTGGGAAGTAGTACATCTGTGCAAAAAAACAACGAAATGTTATGTGGGTTAGAACTTTGCCGAACTATCTATAACTGAAAGCGCTCTCCGTATCAAAAACGTTACTGCAGACTTAATTCGGAATTTTCGGCTATCGAGGTGTCGAGCGTAGGACGTCCGAAACGTTGGGCATTACAGAGTGAAGCGGAAATTCCCTGTTATGAAACTAATAATAATTTAGCAAGACGTGCGCAGATTTCGGTAACTAATCATCGTAGACATCGAACATCCCTCACGTCGCGCGCTGCAGTAAACTAGTAATGATACTTGGTGTTCACATCGACATCGAAACTCCTTCAGTCATCAGCAATCCGGGACTATTGAGTGTAGCGACTCGTTAACGTGGACCTAGCAACGATCTAATGAAATCGGGTACAGTTCAGACGGGCGATTAGGTATCGACTGTTCACGCATCCATTCGAGTGTTCGCTGACAAACGTACATATATATATACTTGGTGAGGAGACTGCGATTTCTATAGTGCACGCTGTGAGTATCTGTGAGTCCTAATGCATCGAACTTAGGGCAATACTGCTATCTATGTATATCTGTTTTGCTTTATCTCTCTAGCTTTTTTAAAGTCCAAATCACCAGGGGCGCATAGAGATTTCGGTGCACCGTCGCAATCCACTTAGAAGCGCGCCAGTATGAATGCTAGGGCTTTTCATATCTCTCCAAGCGCATGTCTGTGAGCGCTTGCTTTTGGCTGTGCATGATGTAAAATTGTTTTGGACAAGAAATTTACCCTTCTGACATTGGTGCCGCATTCATATCCATGTGACACAGGCCGAGCACGTATATTTGTTGCTCACGACATCCAATATGAACTGTCAGGACGGCGCGCTTACCCTCGAGGAGTCCCAAGGAATCTACCTTTCCTTCCTCCTCCTCCTTATATACATACTTGACCCAGCGATTCACAAGGCTAACACATTTCTTTTTTGACAGACAATATCAATTGGATTTTACCCCCACGTAGCTGACGTCGGATGTTTGTGCTGAACAGTATAGCCGGCTAAAAATGCAGTCTTGAAGCCACTGTGCAAAGTGTCGATAGAGTTGTGCCATGCCATGTCTGGAGCTTTGGAGCAGCGAAATCACCACCGAGACTTTGATCATCCAAAGTCTTTGCAGTGCCGACGCCTTTTACGCATTGACTTCGGGACATTTTGCAATTACTTCAAGCCTTCAGGACAAGATTTTACTCACGCTCGAGAATTCCAAGATGTTAAAAATAAGCCCGAAGATATTCCCGTAGAAGGAGTAGAGGGAGGACGCGAACGTTTGCGTATAATACAATGACTGATCAATTACTTGTTAGCATGACACCGCGTTAGTTCTGCGCTAGGCTGTTTGATGAAAACCAATATCAACTAATAATCCATCCCGATGTCTTTCGTGTATCAACGGCACAGCCTCCGGAAAAGTAGGAAGTGCGACTGCCAGCTTGAGTTCCTACGCACTGCCGCTCGAGACGGCCCCTCATGTCAGCGTCTTCCGTTGGCAGGCGATGGTACGCCGCCGCGTCCACCCATCGGGCTTGCCTCGGGTTTCTCTTTCCGCTTGCCGCGGCCTGGCTGGTTTGCCGGCTCGAAACAGCTCCTCCGCGGGATCGGGCGGGCCAACGCGACAGCAAAGTTCGTTTTCTCCTTTCCAACTCTAGACAAAGCAGAGGGAGAAAGAGAAAGAGAGAGGGACAGAAAAGAGAGGGCACCAGCTAACGGCCGGAGAAGGAAACACTTTCTAGGGAACAACCGGCAAGAAACGCACTTCCCTAGTTTTGTACCTAGATTCCCCGTTGAGGATTATCTGGGGAAGAAAAGTAGTTGGTTTGTGTCCGTGGTTTCGCGGGGCGAATAAGCGGGTCAAAATTGGTACTCCTCGCCCGCAGTTCGTTTCACGACTCGGCCTATCATCGACAATATGAAAAGCGAAAAGTTCGAAGTAAGCTGGGCCGGGTATTTGGCGTTTCCACGTTGGGTAGTGTGTAGGGCAATGGCTTTTATTCATGCTCGGTCAATTATTTTCGTGGACACAGAGCACACTTACGCAACTAGTTGCGCGGGTACGTCACGTCAAGCTTGGACGTAATCGCTTCTCAAATAAGTTCTCGCATTACTTTCATTTTAACTATTTTAATGAAAAGCTGTCTTTGCTAGCCCTCCCGGACATTTCTGACTGTGGCTGCTGCTGTCCTTGTCAAGCCGAATAGCACGCACACATTGTGGCATGAATTCCTTTAGTGAGGCGAATATTTATGTCTTCTTTTCCAGGGTTTAGCATGTCTGCTGGGTATGTTTCTCGCTGAGTAAAATAGACCAATCCTGCAAACAGTGTAATATTAAACTGGACTGATTCGGGAGACGGCGTAATCTGCTGTAGCGGGAGTCACATGGCTCAAGCATGGGTCAAGGGGGGGGGGGGGGGGGATGTCTTCGCGTCTTGCTTGCTGATTGGCCGGGTAGGCACGTAAACGCTATGCTGCAATGTGCGTTGCAGAAGATGAATATTTCCATAGCATTTATTTAAACGCTTCACGAAAGCTCCGCTTCATGTAGATTATAACATGTGCTTTAGATCTGCATAATTGCCTTTTTTTTTTCTTTCGCGCTTCAGCAAGAGTTTTCGTGTCAGACGCTATAACAATTCTGTACTTGCCGCACGCTTCTCCGCCCTACCACACCTTACCAACGTCGTAGTCATCATCATCATCATTATCATCAGACCACTTTAGTTCACCGCAGAATGTGATTTCCATTTACAGCTGCCTTGCGTAAACAGACGTCATAACAAAACCTCCAGGTTTCTCAATATCATCAGTACACTTGCCCGAATGCTTTACTCTAAAACTTCGCTGAAGCGTCAGGTGTCACATGGTGCAGACGTGGGGCTGGGCCCCCTCACGAAATTTTAAAGGGGGACTCGGGCCCACTTGCTTTGTGATCAGCAATACATGCACACATACGGTGTGGCTTTCAGACTTTTGACAAAGACTGTGCATGTCCAATTCGATTCGGCCAGCCTAGAAGGAATGAAAGTTTGCCTCTCAGCTTTTAGCTTACCCCTTACAACACGACGAAAACTTGGGCGCACTCCCGCAGTCTCTAGTCTGCCACGACCTCAGCCGGCGGGGCCTGTGGCGCCATCTGCAGGAGACCGACGGAACTGCATCCCGACAAAGCTGGCACTCTCGTGTAGCGTTTGTTCCTTGCATCGATCACATGTTATTTATTTATTTATTTGTTTATTTATTTATTTAAGGAAATACTGCCAGTCTGAATGCCAGACTTCAGGCAGGGGTGAGCGATACACTGGAATCAACATAACACAATATACAGAACAGAATGAAATGTAGAGATAATTTTACTGCAGAAAAAAATTAAGAAAAAGAAGAAAAGTAATAATCGTATAGAGAAATAAAATAAATTAATGGGACAATAAGAATAATACAAATAAATAAAATTAATGAGACACAAAGCCAAAGCTTGCTCCTGTGTGGACTACTCGAGTCTACTAATAGTAGACCGTAGACTAATAGCACATTCCCAGTTCCGATATGTGCCCACGGTGCGCCAACATGAAATTCATATTTGCGTTTGAAGACGGTAAATTTCTTTCCTCCTACCTCCGGAATAAATGAAGTTGCGTGACGAAACCTTTTCAGCAGGAGGACTAAGTACCAGATGTGAGCGATTGGTGTACCGACATACTTTTACTGTAGTGCATATACGGGAGGGACAGATTAACTATTCATTTTTATACTTGTACACGCGCAATGGTGGTGTTGTCATCAGCATTTGGGGTGTACCATTCATGACCGTTCATAATAACGAGAATGACTTTAAGAGAATGAATGAATCTATCAGCGGAAGCTCAAGTGAGCTTCCGACAAAGAATAATGCTAAGAATGTTGATATTACAGTAGCGCTAAATAAATATGCACTTAACGAGGGAATAAAAATTTGCGGAAGGAGGTTCACTAAATCGCAAAACAAGCCAACCAAAAAGGAATTTTTTCCTTTTTTCTCTGTTTAAAATTGTCCTTAGCATAACGCAAAAACCACCTTGAAGTAAATGAGAATAAAAAAATCTATTGCTAGCTGTTTTCTTTGTACGCCGCCCTTTTATTCAAAGGGTGACATTAAAAAGCTTTTACACAAATGTATGTACCAAACTACTTTCCTCTTGAAAGGGCTATTCAAGCTACCGAACAACTTGGAAGCACATCGCCTTTGCATTGAGTCACTTATCTGATGTTATACACATTTGAACAGTCTTTGGAATAAAGCATACCGCTGTTATGCGAATTTCCCATAGCGTTTTTTTTTTCGCCGTCTTATGGTACGCGTATGTTGTTGCGCCTCCATTACACCGATGTGATTACATTTTGACATTTACACCGTCTTTTCTTAAGACAACCTTTTTGTCTGGTTACAAGAGGCGTAAACGCTGCAAGCGCCCGCATTCATTATAAGCGGGCTGCCGACGTAACAATCTCCACGCGCCAAGAGAGGGCTTTGTCATAGAGCGTGCGAATTTTGTGCGGTATATCCCCAGCCCCAGCTAGAACGTGATTAAAAGCCCATCGTTTTGAACATGCTCGTTACGAAGCGAAGGTTGATTTTCAGAGGTGGCCTCAGCCTTTGCGGATGAAGAGGTCAGCTTCCCACGGATGATGATGATGATGATGATGACGACGACGATGATGATGATGATTAGAAGTAGTCGTACTACTACTACTACTACTAGTAGTAGTAGTAGTAGTAGTAGTAGTAGTAGTAGTAGTAGTAGTAGTAGTGGTAGGAGGAGGAGGATAAATTTATGAAAACGTACTGTATTTACCCCTTTTTCTCCATTATATATCTGTCATATCTAAGAAGTTTGTAGATTTGCTTTCTTTCGACTACTTGGTGTGTATGCTAAATGATCGGAAAGGAAGACCCATAAAAGTTTTGAGTGCTTACCAGTTTTGAAGAAGACAAGTCGAACTTGTCGAAACGTTGGCTCCTGCTTTTACCTTGTTCTCGTTTTGCCCATCGTCTTGAATTTCCATCTGCCGCCTTCCTCGTGTTTTACCAGTTTTAAACAACAAGTAAAGGCAGCTCGTGTGCACTTTCGATAATATCCATTTGTCAACGCGAAGTTATGGACAAAATGCGCCACACGAGAAGCCCAGTGACAGTAACTACGATGCACTCGTACCGATCTTTGCGAAATACTGTAAATAGAAGACAGACATTGAAGACGTATTCCAGTCCTAGAGAACATTTTGTCATCCAAGTAAGAAATTTGAGAGCAGGGTTACTGCGTTCGCCATACACTTTGATCAGCGCCCGCTGGCATTACGGAATACCCGACCTCAAATAAAGGTGCTTTCCATTCGTGCGTGTGTATAGCTCACCTCTTGCAATCTCCATTCGCGGCTCCATTCCACGTCCTCTCCATTCCACGTCCAGATACTAAATATCCTTGGAGTACAACGTAGGTACCTCATTTCGCATCAATCATAGGCTCGGACTTTTAACCAGTCATAAAGCTAAAGCCAAAGCTAGAACGAACGTTGTATAGAGCTAAAGCGAACGTTGACGCATGCGCGCGTCTGTTAATTATCATCCAAAGTGTCATAACATTTTTGTAGCGTCCCTCTCGGATGGTGTCAGCATATTTTAGCTACTCACTCAAACTGCCGCAGCGCCTCCTGCCCACTGCTGGCTCGCCACAAGGAGTTAGATTCGTGACGCATAGTTGTGGCACTGTCTGGTTCTTCATCGTGATTATAATGTGACGATATTGTAATGACGATACCGATTTGTGCACAAGACATTCTGGAAACTGCTGAATGCAGAAATTTATCAACTCAGTGAGATCAGTCAGTGCCGGACAATGAATTTGCAATGACGCATTAGCTTCGGTAAGGTTTACGCGTGCCTGAATACGCCAGGTACTTCTATTCCAGCACGATTTTTAGATCACCGTACCCGCGTTGGCATAGCCGTCGTGTGAGGCAGGCACGAACACTACATAGAGCCAAATTTCCCCCTATTATTATCGCTATATCTTAAGACAGCGATAATTGGAGATCGCTGGGACACGCCATCGTCCTGCAATGTGGGCGCAAATTAGCATGATGGTGAGGCTGATGATAATTCTCACTTTGAGGGTCTATGTTGATTTCCGGGCCAGATCACGGCTCCCTGGAAAGCTGGGGGGCGAAGGAAAGATGCATTGCCACACTCAAACCAGTAAACGGGTATGAAAGAATCAACTCTGCGTCGTAAACGTCGTATGCGTGCTATAGAGAAGGCAGTAGCATAGAAACACGTTGTGACGTCACAGTTAAAGCAACGTTTTCATTCATTCATTCATGATTTATTTATTGTTTTCTTTTTGTACATTTTGGGATGGTTGTATAAGCGCAAGCCATTCGTCGCCGGCAAATCTTCACGTGCCTTGCGTATGAACCGGCATCGCACGTGGCTTCTGAAAGCGACCATAGCCGTCGGATCACGTTTGTGAGATTTACATAGCGACGGTCGAAGATCGAAAGTGCTCTCAACGTGGCGGCCCGAGGTACCGGTGTGTGCGCATTTAGATTGGTTTGGTGTCAGGGTGGTGTCTGCTGCTTTCTAGAAATTTCGAACCGGATATCGCCCAGGGCACCGATAAACCTTATTAGCGGATCTCCTTTTCAGAGAGGAGCCAGTAACTTTGTTTAACCGGTCAATACATCGCGGCGACCTACATTTTGAAGAAGCTTGCGCATGTTTGCTGCCCCGCTAAGTGGCATTGACGGTATTGACCCTTTGCATAACCCTCAGAAATGCGTTTGCTCAGAAGGCTTTGGAACATCGCAGGCGAAGAGGAGAAAAGAGAGGGAGAAGGTAGGGATGTTAACCATAAAGGAGTCTGATTCACTACCCTACGCTAGGGGAAGGGGAACACGGGGAGTAGACAAATAAGATAGAGAGAGAGAGAGAAAGACTCAGTGAATGCCTGTACGCGCTTGGAGCGCGCCACAGAGTCAAAAGCGTTCACACAAGTCAGTCAGCCTCAAGATGCACACAAGTGCCTTCAGTGCTTTGCGGGCCGACGACGTATGCACAAAAAGCAAGGTGCATAGAAAATCAACGCAAGTAAACATGGAAGCTGTGCCTAATGAGCCTTTAGAAACCTTGTCCAGGTATTTTGTGCAACAAGTGAAAGAAATCACGAGAAATAAAATATGCGCCATCGGTGGTATCAGTTCAGTTACAGATGTTTTACAAGAAGCTGCCTCGATGTTTGGCGTAGGATGCCTGCTGACGCTTTAGGCAGCAAAACGCCCCGTTCTCAGTTGATAGGTGAGTCGATTCGTGCTTTTACACACGCGCACGCACGCACGCACGCACGCACGCGCGCACGCACGCACGCACTCACGCACGCACGCACGCACTCACGCAGGCACACACATATGTCGGTTCGCGAGAACAAAGCTAGTCATCGCTGTGCTTTTTCAGCAAGCGCATTTTACGCAACTTGAAACGGCCGTACTAAAAAATAATATATAAGACCTAGCGCAATATACAGGATCAGGAAGACGAAACACAGGCGCCGGCTATCAACTGGTAGTTTATGTTTAGGAAAGAGATAAATGCACGAAACCTCGCGAGAAGATAATAAAAGTTGTATTAAAAGCTATGCGGATCATCAAGCTTAAGTCAAAGGGCGTGTATTAAATTCTGTGCAACCGACGCGTATGCGTACAATATTGTGTACTTTCATACTATATATGCAGCTGAAACCTCGCGCAATGTTTATGTTCATCCGCCAGAAAGGTTGCACTTTAAACTCGTGTAATATTTATGTCTATGCTGCAATACACCGCTCGCAAGCTATGCCGAAATGCAAACACCTTCAAGCCTGTCTTTTTATTACATCATATTCGCTCTGACTCACATTGAAAGAAGAGGCCTGGCCCATCAACCGCTGTACAACAGTGAGGTTCTTAAGCATGAAATGCTTTTAGCTCCCGTTGTCGGCGATCTTCAAGTGGCCTTGAGCGAAAATCCAGGGCATGGAGTCTTTATTTCGTGGGTTCATGCCCCAGAAAGTGGATGCCCAGAATACCCCAGATAGTGGATGGCAAAACGGCGTCGCGGTAGCTCAATTGGTAAGAGCATCGCACGCGTAAAGCGAAGACGTGGGTTCATGCCCCACCTGCGACCAGTTGTTTTCTTCATCCACCTTCATTCCCATTAATTTATCGTTTCTTTAATGCAATTAATAAGTACGTGTAATTTACCCTACGCTGTCCCTGGTGTCCTTGTTTGTTGGCTTCTTAATCTATGACTAATAAAACTCGTGCCCTCGATTTCCTTCCTTCTCGTACATAAAATTGGAATAATATTGGAAGTGAATCTCCTCAGTACGCGTATGTCGCGCTATCGAATCAAACTGAAGGCGGACATATATTACTATGGGTCTCCTGCAAGTAAAGAAGTTAAAAAATAATAATAATAAATAAGAAACCGTATTTGTGGTCGCTTAGTGACCACGTCAAGCGAATTTTTACGCAGCCTTGCATTAAACGACTTCAGAACTAGAGGTGGAACATCTGTCACTGAATAAAGCAACCACTTATTCCCCACATTCGGCCCTACCGTAAACCACGTTAACACGGTATAGTCCGGCAGTTTATAGCCTTCCCACTACCTCTTTGTAAACTGAGAACAAAGAACCGCAGCATTAGAAGGTCCGAATCAAACAAAACTCGAAGGCTACTTAAATCTCGCGTTATACAACCCAACGTAAATCATTTCGACATTGAATAATCGGTCGTTTAAAACCAGCCTGAGAACGTGAGGGTTCCATGAATAACGCAACCAAAAACAAACAAACAAAGAAAAATACGCTCGAACAACGACGATGTTACGTTGCGTGCGGCATCAGAACGCGTGCCGCGATGCAGGAACGAGGCGCGGCGGATTCGAAGCGGCGGCAGCGGCGAGTAACTCATTTGCAGACCGTTGAGCGCCGCAGATTCGAAGACGCGATAACCACAAAGGCGCGCACGTTTTGCGAAGAGAGAGAGAGAGAGAGAGAGAGAGAGAGAGAGAGGAGCAAAGCCACGCGGGAACACCTAGGAGAGGAGACGAGCAGCAGCGTGTTTCTGAGCCAGCCAGCCAGGTTTCAGGCGAAAAGAAAGAACACAACCAAAACAAAGCCAAAGCCTAAAAAAGCAGCCATAACCTGATATAAGGCACTACTACGCGCGGACAGCGGCGAAACGAGGCTCAAAAACGCCCGCGCCGTATTCTCTCCGGCTAAATCTACCGGCCACGATCTTGTACGAGAGTCGGCCGCAAGAGTCGATCTCGAACTCTGTTTGGGGCCCATAACTTATCGGGAATTGTTTTGGGGCACGTCCCCTTCTTCGTCCAACTCTCTCTCTCTCTTTCTCTTTCTCAGCTCTTCTTTCTTTCCTCTTCATTCTTGCCCTTACTTCCGAGTTCGGCCGCCCTTCGCGCATTAGCTTCTCTCCTCCTTTCCATCTCTTCAACGCTTCTCCCATTCCTCCTCGCTGGTTTCATCGCCACGCCATCTTGGTCGCCGCTCCGACCGGCTACCCCCGGAGGCCGGGGCGAAGAAAGGCTGGGATGAGAGCTTGGAAAAAGAGGAGCGTTCCGGGCCCGGCGGACCGCCGCTATTGCCCGCGATAGACGCCTCTTGTGTTTAGATAGCTAAACAGAGGGAGTGGTCGGGCCCGCAAACGAATAATTAATGTGCTCCTCACGCTTCCTTCCACTTCATGACCGGGGTTAAATCCGAGTGCCTTTTCTTCCGTCGAAGTGGAAAGGCGCCCGCTTCCTCCCCTTCCCCCGGCCCTCTCGGCGAGCCCATCAAAAGCAGCAACAACAACATCGCGCCTTTTGTCTGCGACCTATAGGAGCGCGTGGCCGTGGGTCGGGCGAAGTAAGATGACGACGAAGAACGAGAACAATAACAACCACTAAAGAAAACGGCAAAAGTGGTGCGCGGCGGGGGGTGCATTAATCTCGAAGCTCATTGGCCCACCTCCTATACCTCTACGCGCCATCTCGAGGGGGGCATCGATAGTCCGTGCGCGGAGCCACACGGAGACGTCACGTTCGAATCGCCCGTTGCACGGGGTCGCTTCGTCCGCGCGTTCCCTGCTGCAATTTGCACCGACACACTTCGGGTGGGGAGGGGGGGAGAGTGATAGGGAAGACCCGACCGCAAGGAAAGGACATCAGCCACCGAACGGCATCACTCTCAACTTCACTGCGATATCTGTATACCCAACGCTTCGCTTGAACGACCTCCTCCGCCCGTTCCCGAGAGAGCTCTCGCTTCCCGAGGAGGTCTCAAACAGACGCTCGGATCAAGATTTCCGTCCAGTTAGAAGAGACCTGAGTCATTGAATGGACACTCTCGTGACCACATAGAAAAACAAATGTGGAAGAATTGGGCTTCCTGGATTCTCCGCAGCTTTCTCTGGGCTTGTCATTTCTTAGTCTTAGATCGAGATGCAACAGATTGAACTGCGTTGTAATGGAGAGAAAATTTAATCGACCTTGACCAAACGCACACTAATGTGCATGCGGTGGATGAGAAAGTTGCCTTCAAGCGTGCGGATATAATTTGGCATGTTCGAACGAATGACATAATGAAGATGAAAGCAATTAATACACAATAAGCCCTTCGATAACATTTATAACAAATCAATGCTTTAAATGTCTTCTGCAGTGTTTAAGTTGTAGTGTGGACATTTAAGTGACCGCGCATTCTTTTCGAATAAGTCTTGATTTTCGCATCGGTTCGACGGGCAGCGCCTCATGTGATGACTGTGGTCGCGAGAAGGCTCTTCAACAAGTTCTGTGTTACTGTCCTCGCTACAATGTACAGAGACGGTCAGTCGCGATAGCGCGCTTTGATCAAAGGCCTTTATCGGAGGAAATCATTTTAGAATGCCGACCTCACAAGTAATCGCAGCTGAAGGCGATGAGGACACTGTTGCAGCTTTTAAGGACAAGAGGCCTACATAAGCGGCGGCAGCCTGAACTGGTGATCGTTGTGCTACAAGTGATCATATGTTGTGATAGTCTGCGGTGATAGTGATAACAGACGAAGAGGAAACGAAAAGCTTTGTACACCATGTACATATAGCAGGTAATAGCATGCACGTAGCGATGCCGAAGAGCGCACCAGCCCGACGGGGTGACTGGTGGGCGACTCTCTCTCGAATAACGGGACAGTTCTGCCTTAAATCCCTTTGGCAGGAACGAGGCAGGGCCGGTGCCGACGTCAACCGCGTCGCTTTCCACTTTCGCATAGCAGAAGTCCAAGCTACATACCACCGGTCTCCATGGCAAGGGGTCAGTAGTTCTGTGGAATTCTGAAGGCTGTCAGTGGATTAGTCGGGGTGCTCTGCGCCCCCCGAACGCCTCACGGAGAGGGTTCGGCAGTTTCCTGGAACTTTGCAGGTTGTCACCAAGGGCAACCACTTCAGAAGAACGAAGGGAGAGGGGGAGCGTCCGTTGCCTGGATGTAGGTGTGGCACAACACTGTGCTCCCGCCATCTCTCTCTGCTTTCATATAACTTTACCTTCCCCTCCCTCGTTCCCCAGTGCAGGGTCGCAAACAGGATTTTCCCTTCTAGTGAACCTCCCTGCCTTTCCCCTTCTCTCTCTCTCTCTTTCTCTCTCTGTGCAGACATATCAATCTCTCTCTGTGCGACATGTTTGCTTTCATTTTCCCCGTTGTATAATTTTAGAAGGAACGTCGCATGCAGCCAATGTAGAGACCCAGTCAAGCTGTCTAGAGCGGCTTTTAGCCCTGAAGACCATGCAGATTTTCTGGATAAATAACGATTGATTGATTGATCGATTAATATCTTAAGTTGTTTATGGATGCGTGTATGTGTATTGCCTCGCACTTGTACCAGTAGTAGTAGTAATAGCAGTAGTACTAGTAGTAGTAGTAGTACTAAGTAATAACTGTGGCAAAATACTACAATAAAAACCGCATAGTAATCAAGAAGTAGCTAAATGAATAAATGTTCATTACCGCAATATGCATGTTGTGGTAGAGAGAGAGAGAGAGAGAGAGCATGGAAAGGCAGGGCAGACAACTAGGCTGAGTCCAGTTGCCTACCATACACGTCGGAGGGGGAGGGGGAGTGAAAGAGAGAGAAGGAACACATGAGTCTATATCGCACTTTCATATGCACTAAGTTAGGTGCTGGTTGTCTACTGTCGGGCACTCAAGTCTGTTGCCTTCAGGTTGTGAAGAAGCGCTCGAATGGCTTTCTGGGCTAGTGTGGTAAGTGTAAACAGAAGATTAGAGGTGGGCGAATACCATTTTTTTTTAATCCGAATCGAATTCGAATATTAAGTATCGAATATTGACTCGAATAATCAACCGCAGACGCATATACGTACTTAAACCATAATATTTGTTTCTGTATAGTTAGGTACCACGCCTGTGTGCCTAGTCAAAAAAAAGAAGAAAGAGAGAAAGAGAGAGACAAATTATTAGGGCCAAATAATCAGTTTTAGACACAAGATTATGGATTGTCATTAAAAACTGCATGAATAGCTTTTCGGCATCTTCAGAGCCTGGTTGCAAACAAGCTTTCAAAGAATGAATGGCTTCTGTACTAGAATCAAGCTTCACAAGTATGCTAAATGTGTGGTTGCCGAAAAAGAATTAAGAAGTTGTGGTAAAAGATAAGAAAATCAAGAAAGCTGCTCAAGGACTTGTGTGCCGTAAACACATGTACGAGGGCCAGTTGCAAAAATAGAAAATCATTGCTCGTAGCGTTAAAGATAAAAAAGCTACATGACTAGCAAAAACATTAAATAGCGGACTACAAGCAATTCTCACAGGTTGTCAGGAAGGCTTCTTCTGTGAAGACGAAAAAAAAGTTGTCCTTATTTGCTTTGTTTCTGCATACATGCCTTCGAAAACAATTGCCATTGTCTTGCTGCTGATAATTTGCGATACCTTATTTAGCAGATGGAGAACAGTAACGCAATTTTAACAGTTGGTTGTTGTGAAATATTCGGTTAGCTTCAAATGTTCGAGAATACCGAATAGTTCCTTTTCTAATTCAAATACGAAAAGCTAGTGTGGAATATTCGATTCGTATACGAAACTTCAGATAAGCATCCACCCTTACGGAAGTTATATTAAGGTTTGGTGTGAATAACATTAAACAACTTGTTTTGTGCAGCTTAGTGGTTGATTCCAGTAACACGTATTGTCCGGTTAATTTCCCATAGTTAGTATGGAGTCTGGAAATGAAAAAATTATTGCGTTTTGCAAATCTTGAATTGGTGCAATTGCCAGTTGATGACAGAAAAGTGACTGATATATTCAAGGTATGTCTAACGAATTAATATCCGATAGATGTGGAGCGTAGGCTCACTCCTCGAAAGGAAGCGTAACAGCAAGTAATATAATCTACTGGAGGTTGCAGGAAGAGGAGGAGGAGGGGGAAATAAAGAGAGAAGGCAATGATGTTAACCAGAAATGTGTCTGGTTGGCTACCCTACTCTGAGGGACGAGAGAGAGGGAATAGAAAAATGAGAAAAAGGAATTCTCAAGGTTGAAACGGCGTGAGAAGGGAAGGCCCTCAATGTTATACGTCTTGGTGCTTGACGCCGGTGACCTACCACCGCCCCTCACCAACCTCAACGAGGTCGCTCACTCCGTAGCACGAGGCCTTGTCAACCGTGCCGAAGACAGCGCAGGTGCACCCGCGTAACGCGATCGCCTCACCAGTTACAACGACCTTACGAAACCAGTCTATCTCGAAAGAAGAACCTTCCCAATCCCTCATCACAAGCTAAACAGAGCACAGGCAACCCCCTTCGCCTGTTACAGACAAACACGTACCCCTCACTAACACGTTACCATAGGATCTACCCAGACATCTACCCTAGTAACACTTGCAAGATCTGTAAGACTCAGGCAGCATCGCTTCCCCACATGCTACGGGAATCTAAGCACCAATATTCGACAATTAATACTGTGATCCTCTCGTCAAGTTCTTGAGTACGCCTCCGTGGTTTGGGGCGACACTTGTAGGTTAAATTGCGAGTTTCTCGAAAATATGCAGAAAAAGTTCCCATCTATATTTAAACATCGATTCTGCCAAAAGCCTTCCATCTCCATAGAGCTAACACAGACACTCACGTTACCTACCCTCACCTGTAGACGAAACAAATCGAATGTTCTTATTATTCACAAATTAATACATGGAAAAATCCGCTGCTCGCACTTCCTTTCTAATGGGCGCTTTAACATACTGCAGAAAGGCACAAGGCAACAGCGCGCCTTTCAGCCTTCAAATTTTTGAGACCCTCTATACGAAGTGCAGGCAATATATAACGCCCATTCAGATTGCCTGTATCTCTTCATGCCTAATTTTAATGTTTTGCTTAAAGGAGTTGCAGAGGAATTTCAATAACTGAACAAAAACTCTCATATATCTGTTGTGTGTTCCGTCATTCTGTAATCCTTTTTTCTGTTTCTCCACTTTTGCTTTGTATTCTCTTCGGGTACAAATTTTATGCGCTCTTAAAATTTCTATTCGCGAAACTATTATTCTTTTTTTGTGCGCGCGCATGTGTGCATGTGTGCGCAGGCTTGGCATATTCTTCCTGTGCATTATTTTGCCGAGTTCGCCAGCACCAAGATCCTCGACTCGAGGTTGTTCCTGCGCACTTTCATAAGCACCTTTAATTGACTGATTGATAATTATTATTATATGAAAACACACACGCACACACACACACACACACACACACACACACACATATATATATATACTTCTACTACTACTTCTTCTACTATATATATATATATATATATATATATATATATATATATATATATATATATATATATATATATATATATATATATAAGTGTGTGTGTGTGTGAAGGGAAATGGCGAGGAGCAGGTTGCCAACTGCCACCAAGAGGGGCACAAAGCCTGCCTACTCTTTTAGGAAGGAGGGGATAGAAAAAGCAAGTTAAGTAGAAGGAGACGCTGCCATAGTGTACGGCAATAATTCGACGCATTAGTTCGTGGACGTCGCCTCGCCTAACTCGGGGCGCAACACGCCCAATCGGATTGCCACAGGGAAATCAACGGATGTCGCCAACATAAAATTGAGTTTTTCGTATTATTGCTTCAATTAAGTTTTAGAAAAGAAGTCACTGCTCAGAACGTAGATATGCTTTTGACATACACAGCTGTATACAACGAAATACTTCTACTACTAGTGCTACTACTAGTGCTACTACTACTACTACTACTACTACTACTACTACTACTACTATACTACTACTACTACTACTACTACTACTAATAATAATAATAATAATAATAATAATAATAATAATAAAGAAAAACAAGAAAAAGAAGAACGTTGCAAGCTCCCGGCCTCAGGAGCTCAAAAAAAAAAAAAAAGAGCTCGTCGTCTCTTCTTCACGTACAACAGCAGTGTTTCAACGTGCGTTCTGCGGAAGTGGCGAGAAAGACGTGCCTGGCGGAGGCAGGCCGGATTGCGTTTTGCAGGAGCCCAGTTACGCAAGTCGATATCCCATTGGCGGCTCCATTAACGAGCGTTTCGCAACGACGTTCCGCCGAGCAATTGCCGCGGGCGATCGCTTTCGAGGCAACGACGGTGATGTATGGCCTCCCTCGCGTGCTGCAACCGTCTGCGCCTCGGTTGCCGCCTTGGCTCGCTCTCTCCCTCTCTGAACCCTGATTGACCTATGCGGGTCGGCTTCGCCGGAAAAGAGACTCCGGCGGGTCTGGTGTCAAAAAACGTGGCAGATTGCCACAACCCGAGTTGCGATACTTCGAGAAACCCACTATTCTGCGGGAACTGGATTTCGTGGTAGCCTTTGTATATATAGAGAAACACATATACCAAGCCTTCCGTTCCCGAGTGAACGGGCCCTCCTCGCTCTATAAAAATTTTTGTTGTTGTTGTCGTTATCGTTGTTTCAGGCAGTGAAGTGCGCACAGGCACTGAGAAAGCGTACCTGACACGTTCTGTCTTCAAATGTTACACATAGGGTTGCTTCGCCGAACTGCGTCAGCAAGTAAATGAAAATCTTGGCTTGTGTTATAGATCGAACGCACGCAAGGACCACAGACACAAAAGCGATCGCACTCACAAACGTGTGCCCGTGAACGACGGGTGACACTTGAGTTCTGCCGTGACACACGTCGTCTTGATTCTGAGAAGGGCTGCAGGTTTCCCTTTACAGGAATCGGGCTCTTCTTTTTTTGAAACGGAAATCGAGTCACGAGAAACTCCTAGGTGGCTTCGATGAAGGGGTAATTTGGATCTGGTAAGCAACGAGTTTTAGGTGTCTGCTCGACTATCTCAGTGCCATGCTCATCAGCATGCTGCCTAAATATCAGACGTCATGCGAAAAGATATAGGCGAAAAAATAATTAGCATGGTCTTTCCCATCGCTTTCTGACTTGCTCTCGCAAGCCTAACGGACATCACCATTCTGCCCACAAAGTATTCATGAATCGCAAACTAACAACAACCAAAACTGTCACGTCACCCCTCTTAACCAATTGCGTAATCGTTAATGAAAACACGAGAAAAATCCCGCGAGCTCCAGTAATACAAAGCATACACAATTGAAAAACCACCAACTGCCGATTGCGCAAACTATACTACTAAAATATGCGTTCATCCTAACCGAACAACAGCATGAAAAGATTATGCTGCTGGCAAGATTTTTCAACGTGGGTCACACCACCTCTGCTGTGGTGCGACGAGGGCTACCTGCGTTATGATGGCTGTGCGCATGCGCGTCGCTCTGAACCAATGGCGTCTCCGCCCTTCCTCACGTGCCCTACACGTCGTGGCGTGCCTCAGCGGTGGCTGCAACCTCCTGGAGAAAAAAAAGGAACAAAAAGCCACGTGCGGCCGAGCCGCGACGAGCCGAGCCGGGAGGCCGCCGCGGATTCCGGCGGATACTCTCGGATATCCTCATCGGTCTTGGCGAAGCGGCTCGGCTGACCGGCAGCCGACCATAATCGGCGACCGTCATCTCAGCCTCTCGCCGACGGTATTGAAGGAGAGGAGGGTGTGCCGCTGCCTTGCAGCCGTCGTCTCTTTGAAGAAAGATCCCTCCTCGGAGAAAGCGCAAGAAAGAGAGAGAGAAGAAAAGCAAAAATTCTCGCGGCGCGCCAAAGTGATAAATGTGCGGCCCAACCCACTTCTTCAATCATACTTTCGAGCCTTCCATCGCCCGCCGTGGCCACCCCGTCCACCCGAAGTCTGGCGCGCGAGCGGAGTATAATCACAAACCTTCGTCTTCTCAAGAAGTTGGAGGTTAAAGAAAAAAAAAAAAGAGTAAGAAAGGTCTCTTCTCAAAGAGAAAGGGTTTTCCGGATTACGCAGCCATCCCCGACGTCGCCCGGCTGCAACCCGACGCGAAGGGTGCTCACGGCGTCATTGAACGTGAGGCGGCCGCGGAGTCGAGTATACCTGCCGCCCAAAAGGCAACGGGACACTCAATATTGAGCAAGTTTCCATAATTCATCATCGCGACGGAAGCTTACTTTAGGTCTGTCGCGCGAACGTTATAACGACTTCGCGAAGGGTGAGACGGAAACGCCTGCGCAAGGGGCTCGTTCGTTCGGAGGCGGTAATCACACCACCCTCTCGGACACACACACTCCATGGCGCTACACACAACGGCTCACACTGGGCGAGCGAGCGCCATACTGGCTAAATTGCAGTCTCAGTCACCGGAGCTGATTTAGAATTGAAAGCTGGCTGGGCTCAAAGTTCACTTCATCCCTTTTCAAAAACGACACCGGGAGCGGTCGTTGGGAAGATTGATCTTTCCTTTATTTTGAAAAAAGTCAAGCCCGTAACCGAGTGGCAGGAGCTCGTTGTTAGTATAGGGACGAGGACCTCCCTTGGAGACGGAAGTAATTTGCGCGCATATATAGCTGAATGCCGCTTGATACATGTGGCGTAAGGCAACCGGTAATGAAGATCTTTAGATATGCGGTGCGAGGGCATCGCGAAAACGGCCGAGATGCTCGTAACCATAAACGCCTGACGTTCTCGGTTGATGTAACCGTGCCTGCGTGAGGTGCTGAGACCAGATCAGCATTGCAGATAGGCACCGTGCTATAAGGGATATAAAAAAAAAAAGTTCGCTACGGAATCCATTTGGCGTACTGCATTCAAGGAGATCTTTTCCGATGAGATGAATTTAGAATCAAAATGCGCGCCTAAACCGGCCCCTAAAACGTATTGTCGCATACTGGCTCTTGACTGAGAGCGTGCTTTTTGAAGATTCGCCAGATAAGCTCTGCAAACTGGTCCATCGGCAGGGCGGTGAATCAAGCGCTGCTCAGGCTAAAGGCCTGTAAGGCTTTAGCACGCCTTGCAAGTAGGAATTTAGATGTTCTTATGATATTTAGATCCAGACATTGGGTCGAAGCTCTTGAGGACATCAGCGAACACGGGAATATGAAACGAACCGGAGTACCACCACATCCACGCGTGTTTATTCCCGGATGACAGCATACTACAGAGCACGGCTGTAGACCTTCGACATGGTGCGCTTAAGCTTACGTGCGCGTGTGGTATTACAGATAGCCAAATTTATTCCGCAGCCTTCCATGATGATCTGCCCTGATGATCTGCCCTGATGACACCTACGCAGTCAACCAGTCAATAATGTAAGATATCACTGTACGGCAATTCCGCGACATTCGCAGCAAGCCTAACGGTGGCATTCTTAATAACAACAACAACAAAAAAAAAAAAAAAAAAAAGCTAGGAGACATTGGCTTGCTTGATATACGGTTACTTTCCCCGGTGACATTTGAACAGACGTTCAGTCGGAGTATTATCCGGCCTTGATCGCTGGTCTAAATCCACCTGCGGCTACCGCAACCACCACCACCCACTAGTATGTGCCAGACCAGATTATAGCCTACACCGCGAGAACGACCAACAACATCAGCCAGGATAAAGCTTATCCTGAAACGTCGTATATCGGTTGAGTGGTCAGATGTTCAACAGTACACACCCTTTCGATATGATAGGGAAAGTATGGCAGATTTACTCAATGCGTGTTTCAATGCGTGCTTGACTCACCGCGGTGCCCGAGTGGATATATGTCGTTCTACTGCTGGGCTCAGTCGATGACACACCGCTGTCGGAGGAAAAGGTCCTCCGACCTTGACCTACAACTATACCTGCATTCACAAGGCCACAAAAGTCATACTGCGCTTCTTGAATGTATCTGGACCGTATACGAACGCTTGCGACTGCTAGCGAACATTCCTCAGTGAGTGTGTTCAAATTGCCTGCCTCTATATATTTTTCTTATCGTTCCTTCTTCTTATTATCTACCTTTCTCCTTTTCCCCTTCTCCAAGTGTAGTGTAGCTAACAGAGTCTGTCCTCGGTTAACTTCCCTGCTTTTCCTTCTTTCATTTCTCTCTCTCCCTCTGCTGCTGCTGGGCGTGCGGTCTCGGCTTCGTTTCCCGGCTCCAGCGGCCGCACGTTGATGCGGCCGAAATGCAGAAACGCTGGTGCACTTAGCTTTAGGTGTACTTTAAAGAACACCAGTTGGTCAAAATTAATACGGAGTCCGCCAGTGCAGCTCCTCTCATAACTCAACTGATGCTTCGCGACGTTAGAGCGAATGAATGAATGAATGAATGAATGAATGAATGAATGAATGAATGAATGAATGAATTATAATGGCGGATTATTAATGGGGAATTATTAAATGGCGAATTGTTATTAATGGGGATTAATGGGGAATTATCATAATGAATGAAAAAGTCCTGCTCGACCGACATGGTGAGCGCTACGCACAAGCCCGTTTCTTTCTTTCGACGTTCCAATATATCCCGACAGCACTTGTGCGTCTGTTCACTTTTGACAGCCTAGCGCTGACGTGACGTTTACTTACATTGCGATTCCCGGGAAAAAGGTGCCATTGTTGACGCTAGAGCTCGTCTCCGCACATTCTTTCATAATCAATACAGGAAGCATTCATAATTCGCTAATCTGTTTTAGCACGTCGTTTCGCCTTGTGCGCAATTATGCACAATGAGCACGGGGAGGCGCGTTTCATGTTAATTAGTGTTTACTCAGAGCGGATCATGTCTGATGGCCAAGCAAGCCCTCCGGCATAAATATTAACTTTGGCGCTAAGTTCGTCTCCGGAAGTGAGACTTTTCTGTTTTCGACCTCTGAGGAAAAACACATCCCTAGCCGCTTGCGAAGGGAGGTCTTACGGAAATTGGAGAGAAAGAACAAAATCAAAACGCAGAACGAAAGTCGAAGCTCTAATAGAATCAAGAAAAACTTCACAGTACTGTCGCGTTAAGTTCCTATCCCAATCTCAGGCTTGGTATGGGGATTGAGGACCGGCGGCGGATAGCCGCCCACTTAAAAGTCGCTCCGAACAATATGAGTCGGAGAAATCTCGGCAGGCTCGAGATTTGCTTCGTCGCTTATCAAAAACGTTGGTCGTGAGCGAAGAAAAGAAATGGATTTGAGATTGAGAGAGCGCAGGGCCACCGCCGAGAAGTTTGGGATGTCTTCGATCATCTGGTTGTTTCGCCGATTGCGGATAACAGCCGTGGACAAAAAAACAATAAATAAAAAAAAAAACTTAGCGCGAGTTATCAGAACTAGGCAGCTGGCCCAGGCAATGCGCGGAGGGGTGTCCCAGACGAAACGTATAGGCCAGGGACGCAGAAAACCGCACGGATTCAATCAGCGCTTGGACAGGGGGCCTGTCATCTGTCTTATTTCGCTTCGGCGACGGTCAAAACAAACAAACAAACAAAAATAGGAGCGGGCAATGTCTGTGTTTTTTTCTTTTTTTTTTGCCACAGCGAGACAAAATAGCCGAGGGAAAGAAGTCGAAGAAGAGGAAGAATAATGGAGTTGAGGAAAACAAAATGCCGTTGAACGAACGATTCTTCAGAGCGTGAGGCAGGGTGCTGCCGATGCTGAGTGGAGCCACCCTGTAGCGTCGACTCGTCTGCTTCTGGACAGCAATGACAGCGGGCCACGTTGTCATCGTCTGCGACCGACGGTGTAACCAAAATACCATGCAGCACTTTGGAAGCTGCAGCGGCTCTTAGGTAACTTATGTACGCCGAATTAGCGAAGCGCATGTGAAAGTTGACAATTACGTTCACTAGATGTTGTTGCGGTTAGTTTGTTTAGAATTGTGTAGTCTCTTTGCTACCTTCTGTCTAAACGATATCCGATCTCAACAAATAATTTTCTGAGACAAGAAGTTAAGGACTCACAGGAACCGAGGGTGTCACGTCGTTCGCTATCGCTGTTGGTGGTAGCACCGCACGTCGACCAATTTGGCTGTCGTTCTTACGTGCTGCCGACAAATACCCAACTTGCTAGCAAATAGCCTAGAAGGTTTGTTGCTATTGACCTGTATACTTTAGAAGCTATCCCTGGAGAGTACAACACGCGAGAGTGCTGACAGTTGGTAGAGTGGTGTATAGACTTACTCCACAGGTTGTGCGCGAAGAGCAGCAAAGGGATGAATGAGTAAGGTAGCTGGTAAAGTGTCTATAGAAGCCCACAGAATAAAAATTTGTAGAAGTGGGCAACCTAGCAATCTGCCGCCCCCCCCCCCCCCGCCCCCTGCTATCTCCCCCTCCTGTATCGTACTTCTACCCACCGCTTTCATAATTCTAGCGAAATGCCCGTATAGAGTGTCATGTGATGGAGACCCAGATAAAGATGTTGCAAGGAACTGTTTAATGACTACTCCCGGCTTACTCCGGGGAAAATGAAGTTGAGAGCCAAATAACAAGTATTGTAACCTTATTTAAAACGAATATTATCTTGTATCAGCTTGGTGGATTCGGGGCCTGATGGACACGTGCCAGCAAGAGCTCGGACTATCCTGCACTGTTTTAAACGCAGACGACCTCGTCTTCGCTCGTCCGCTCCTACTGCGAGCCGCTTCGCATGCCGGACTAGAAGAAGCCGGCAGCGAGGCTGCAGCTCCTAGAGTGCGCAAAACACACACGCTCGCCGCGCCGCCTGGAGAGCTGCGGTGGCGGCAAACGGTGGCATGGCGTGCACAGCGTAACCGCGGACGGTTTGTTTTGCGTCCTTGGCGCGCTCTGACAAACGACCTGGTTCTCGCGGCTGACGTTTACCCCAACGGGAGGGCAGCTGCCCGGCTCGTGGCGGGACGCGCGACGGGTCGTAGGACGCTGACAAAACACAAACGGCGAGGGGGAAGGGGACGGGGGGAGCGCAAGAAAACAGGACGCTTCGAGGTCCTCGGGGACTGTGGAAAATGCGCCTGCAGTGAAAGGAAGAAAAAGAAGGCGAAATACTCGCCGTTACGCATTCAGCGAAACCGGAGAAGAAACGAAAACGGCCAACGAGGGCCTTCTTTTACCTGGATTCGGAAGCGAAAAGAAACAAGGCGGGTACGCAACCGACCGCGACTACCGAGAGCAACAGCGAAGAGAGATCGCCGCGCGCGAATCTGCTGCTTGTCATGTCCACGATGTGCGCTATGCTTGCCCGTTTGCCGTCACGGTCGGTGCTTCCGGCTCTCCCGACTGTTTATTTCCTCCTCGTGGAAGTCGTTTGACAGACGACCAGAGCTCGGGCGAAAAGGAAATGATGAAATAAAGAAGAAAAGCAGCAACAGATTCCCTCAAGACATTTCACAAGCTTTCTCTTTCTGCGATGCAACTTGCATCGACCTAAGATGCTACTAGTCTTGATCTCGGCCCGTATACTTATTATGTAACCATCTCAGACCATGTTCAAATGATGACGCAAGGAGAGGGGGGGGGGGAGCTTTCGATTCTAAAGAATGTTAGCCTGGCAAATAAATGATTCTAATCACTAAGCTTGATAAACGACAGCAGCAGACAGCGCTGTTTTAACCGGAAACGTTTTAAAACCATTATTCGAGGCAATTCAAGGGAATCTTTAATGGAATGAAAGAAAAAGAAGAGTATTGCGGTCCTGAAAAATGTTGACATGTTGATTGATACTCGCGGTTAAATGAAGTCAGCAAAACCAAAAAAAGAGGCATTATTGTGGGAAAGGCCTATATTGCACTTTGAGCCAGAAGTGTACGGCGCTTCGTGGCAACCATAATGTCATGCTGACTTCATACATTTCACTGCATTTTCGCATCTTCGCGTCATTTGATTGCAGTGAAAGCAAAAAAAAAAAAAAAAAAAAAAAAAGGGGAAAGAAAAACCGCCGCGGCAGCTCAATGACTAAAGCGTTGCGCCGCTAAGCTCGAGCTCATGGGTTCGACCCCGGCCTCGGCAGCCGAATTTCGATGGGGTGAAATACGAAGACGCTCGTGTGCTTAGATTTGGGAGCATGCTCAAGAACTCCAGGGAGTCAGAAGTAATCCGGAGTATCCCACTGCGGCTTGCCTCATAATCAGATCGTAGTTTTGGCACGTAAAATCCCAGAGCTGAAGGCCACAAAAGGTTACCGTATTTACCTCCTACTGAGTGCTTCTTTATTAATATATTGCAAACTAGCCTCGCGACCCGATGATCCCACGCTAAGCTGGTATCGTAATTACAAAGCGTTGTCGCTACCCGACATTTAGTTCTCAATTGCTCTGTGGCCGTGCCACGCCCCAGACCACTCGGAACACAGCATCATAGCGGTCCTTCTTCATGAATTCAGGAGGATGATGTGGATCTATCTTATCGTTTCTCCTTCAAGTTCATTTAATGCAAACTGAGCGTGCTAGCATAGCCAACAGGTTATAGTTACAAAGATGACGAATATCATCCGTAGGCTGAATCAAGAAAACTGCAAATCACAAACACAGAAGCAATGCATATTTGCTCCATGCGTACGATGCTATAATAAGGCGCCTTCAGTGGCAGGCAAGGAATTGCTCAAGCAGAGTGCCACAGGAACATGTTAATTCCCTGAGTGCCGCACAATCTGTGTTGATGTAACGGGTGCGAAAGAGAAAACTACACCGTTGACGATAGTGGCGCCCTGCTATATCAGAACAAGAAAAAAAAATGGTCACGGAAAGATAGAAAAGAAGTGGTCAACAATGGATGAACAAGAGAGCCTCAGCCTGAAGTCATAGTTTTGACAAGGACACTTAGCTAAGCTGGTGTTTATTTTAAATGCGCAAGCATTTCTATGCTTACTCAACGACGAAACACGTCTGCCCGTCCGTCACGTAAGACGAGATCGTTTTTAAGATAGGACCCCCAGCAGCGACTGAATTAACCTTCTTGCTGTCTCTCGCTTCCACGCGAACTAAGCGATGAGAAGACAGCGCACACGAAGCTATCAGCACACGGCGCCCTCTGTCCACATCGCAGATTGATTGATTGATCGCGGCCGCACAATAAGCAGCCGCCGCCGGAGTACTGTGGATCACGGTTGATAATAGTTGATAATGGTTCGCTTCGATAAGAGGCAGCGTCATCGACCACATCTACGTACGCCGTCTACCATACGTGACACTGTTCAATTACGTCACGTACTACAGCATGCATCGTCCAGTGCGCTTCTTTAACGAAGCAGCGGCATCATCCAAACGCACCACCATATAACGTGAGTGAACATTGCTACTACTCGCCTCTTCGTCGTCGTCTCATGCTGGTCTCAGTTAACACTTCGGCGTTGCAATAACGCTTCTCCGTTCGGTGATTCTTTAGTGATGCTGCTCGCAATTATACCAAAATTCAGCAGCATACGACGATGAAACAGCGGGGCCTAATAGCTTGCATCATTTAGATAACTCCCATAGGGGATTGTGTATGCAATCTTTATTGGACGTTCATTGCGGATCACTCCTATATAAGTTTGATATGGCACTCACGATGAAAGGTAAAAGGAGAAAATAGGCCAGCTAGGCGGAACTGATATTTTGTGCAGGTCACAAGAGAGAACGCGTGAGCACATATGGATTCATTTTAACCTTGGTAACGTTGCTACACCAGCTCTGCCGATGGTGGCGGTTACGAATGCCAAAATATATTTTATTACGCGCTGCGCTCATGCGGGATTCGACCGCGACTGCCGGGAAAGACCAACTTTTCGGTACGACGTTACCAGCCGCGACGCAAACTTATAGCGCGGCTTTTCAGAGTTTATATGTGAGAAAAGTAGCAGCTGCCGATGAAAATAACACGGTGTTTATGTATTGTGACTTTTTGCGCACAATACTTAAGGAACATTAGCTGCTCTGTGAAATTTATAGCTATATAGCACCATATACGTGGCCGTGTCTGCTGAGGCAACGATGCATGCGAAAATCTGAACACAAACAATTTTTGCACGGTGGTTCGCATTCGCGCTCTACATCTCACCTGAAAGTGGGAATGCTGTGTGACAGCGGATGCTATATTAGTACTAGTACGGCTTTTATCCAGAATAGTAATGCAGTAAAACCAGGAGTGGTTGGTGGGAACTTTGTCCACTGTGTTACAATGGTCGCGCAGCGATTATAATCTGACGCGAATGACGCGACTCACAGCATCTGGCGTCGTGACGCTTAATGTCATCGGTTAGCCGCTTTTGTACGCATATAATGAATGCAGGGCTTACAAGCCTGCTAATGAGCCGATGAAGATGGCTCACTCATGTCTGGCTGTTATCGAGAATGTAAGCTAAGGGTGTGTTCCGATCCTGGCTGACATCGGAGAGAGTCTACGTAGATGGCTAAGGAGACAGCTAAGGCAGCTTCGATCCCAAGTAATGGAACGCCTCTGAGAGCGTGTGAAATATGATGGGAAGGCGCCTCTGCGACGTGATGCCACCTTGCATCGACCAACAATAAGAAAAAAAAAAGTTACGAAAGCACATATTATTTGTGTACTTTAACTTCTTAAGTCTCGTTGTGTTTTTCATATATGCTTGCGGATGGGAGGGAACCTGTGAAAAGCACAACGTGACTTGCATTAAGCGCGCGGGAAAGCGTGGCTCCATCTTCTTGTGCGCAGACGACCTTCCCGTCGAGATTCCAAGCTTCCCGCTCGTCTTGTTTGGACAGCAAGGTACTCATGTCGTAAGTGATAGGGAAGGCATTTTTCAGGCGAACGACGGTCAGGGACGCAGCCGCAGGGAGCTACACGAAACGACTTGTGCGTGCTGTAGACGGTGGGTATATAGCCTGCATCTCTTTTGACTTCAATGCTGTTTTAGCGTTGCTGTCTTCTTTGACGTCTTCGTGAGAAATGGAATGATAATTAAGATGACCGCTTCTTGCTTGGCCGTCAACTTCGCTTGTCTATGGCGAGTATTGGAGCGCAGCTTGAGATTAAAACTACAGGCAGCCAGCAGGCCTGGTGTTTGGTCGTTTCCCCTTGTTTCTCTGCTTTCCTTGTGTTGAGAAACATAAAAAAAGAACTATTCATGCCATGAACATATCGTCCATATATCGAATTTATTAACTAATTAATTAATTCATTTGATGATGATGATGATGATGTATAGGGTGTTGAGGCGCAAGGGCCAGTAAGGGCCAAAGAGCGCCAAGAAATGATATGATAAAGTGAATGGTGTGGTCAATGGCAACGGGTATATGGGAAATTGCTGTATAGCGACCTAAAATCATTCGCTGTAAAGTGTGTAAATGCATATGTATTAATGCTATGGCAGTGATATGCGGGGTGTAGAGGGATTCGTAGGGTGAACGTAGAAAATGCGCTACGAAGGGGCGGCAGGCTAAGATGTGTCAATGGCAGCAGCTCTACTGTCTCGCCAAAATTCTTAGAACATAAGAGCCTGGCGGCAAGCGCAATACAAGACGCTACCAACGCAGCAGCGTCCTCTCAAGAGAGACCGTGCTACGAATTTCTTGGGTTTATAATATGTAGCGTGGAGACTTCATTTAAGATACTTAAAACTGGCTTGGTGCCAAATAATGGTTCCTAACCGAGAAACATTGCTGGGTGAAGTGGGATATGCTTTCCGTAAGCTAGTGAAAAGTGCTTTTTCCTTTCAGCCACTGCTTCCGAACGCTCCAGCAGCGCGTGAAAACTATGAATTTCAATTAGGTCGCATGGTCTCCGCTCCTTCCATCTTGCACTCTACTTTGTTCTCAGGCTTGGTTCTGAAAGTTCACACAAGAGTGATTGCCTATAGCCAAACCGCGTTCGGAACGTTGGCAGCGCATTTGCGTGCTTTAAACGCTGCTAACACCGTGAGGCTTCGACAGCACACCTGCGCTGTGACCTATAAGGAGGTCGCAAAGGGAAGCCACGTGTATGACATGGACTGCCGAGCGGAACTCCATCCCGGCGCTCTAGAAAGAGCTGTAAACAAGCGCAATAGGGAAACAAATAAGTAAAACGTCGCGTCGACTGGACAGGCATGCAATGCTGCTCGTATAGAGTAAAAGCTATGCCAGCGCACGGTGTTGCAGTTTGAGAATGCGCGATGGTGCGGCGGCGACCGTATACGTGTGCGTCTCGTCACCTGCGCGAGGGCCTCGTTGGGGGCGGGGAAAGAGGGGGGTTGACGTAGTCGTGGGAAAGGGGAGGGGAGCAGGGAAGTAAGGAGCCGCTTGAAGGTGTGTGCGACGTGGAACCGGGCGGTGCGGTTGCCGCCTCAGCCGGTGACAACAACGCGCTCCCCTGTCCCGCGTGGGACACGACACGAGAGGGCTGTCTGTGTAGCGGCGAAACCCTCCGTGTTCGCCTGTCTATCTCGGCTGTCAGGGGGCGACGCAGCCTTCTTCGTCTAGCCGACCGCTCCCCTCCCCTCCGGCCCCCGCGAAGCGCGGGGCATCCAGCTGCACGTCCTTTCTACACGGTCGACTGGCCTTTCAGTGAGACCGCAGCCGGAGATATGGGGCGCCGAGGAGAAACAACACCGCGCCTTCCGCCCGATAGCTCAAGTGCTGCTGCATCATAAGGCCTTATCTGGCCAGCGGAGCGAATGGTTAAAACAAGGTTGTATCACCTGGTGTGAAGCTCCGAACGAGACAGAGGTTTACGTCCCTTGTACAACACCTGTTGGTCACTGGCTAAAAGAAAGCAAGGCGAAGAAATGCGGGGAGGTCGATCAGGCGAGCGTCCGGTTTGCTACCCTACACAGGGGAAAAATGAAAGTGGAAAGGCATTCACTCTGCTTACCTGGTGAGCGATACGAAGGATTAAAGAAATTGCGCAGATCCAACGCACACGTTGAAATCTACGTGAAGAGAAGCTTTCGTGAAGCTCCTAATTAAATACATAATTGAATGCGTACAGTTGTTAAGAAGTTGTTAAGAACCGTTACAAACTTACTTTACTCAATACTCTTGCCGAAGGAAACGTGTCATTGCACGTAAAATAGGCACGTTGATAAGCACCAGTTTGATCGAACACCTTTGCGTAGGTGTTAAGTGCCGCCCATTGTTGTTGTTGTTGTTGTTTACACATACTAGCTAGAAAATGAAGCATACTTACTGCAGTTGCATCGATTAGTTAAATAATGAATTATTATTTATTATTATTATTTGTTTTGAACACATATACAATTAACAGGAAAGGGACAGTGAGGAGCAGGCTGGCAACTGCCACCGGAAGGGGCACAACGACTGCCTAAATAATAAATCACCAACTACGACAAAAACCAGTACATTTGACATTGAAATAAAGATGAGAATTTACTATTATGGACTTTTAGTAGTAGCGACCCCATGAAACGGGACCACAGAAGCAGAATACAAGGGAATATTGGAAAAAAATCGCACTTGTGTCTTCTAGCGTATTGTTTAGTAGAGAAAGCAAAGTTATCGAAAGAAAAAAAACAAGGAACAAAAACGAAACGAAAGAAAGAAAGAACAGAAGAAATAAATAAATAAATAAAGGACTGACGTGTTTCTTCAAACAAACATCGAGCAGCGCTCCTTAACACCTTATGAGTGGAAGCTCAACAACTCAACACGGCAGCACGTGCGAGCTTCTTCACATGAATCGAATTCTTCTTCCGCGAGACGGTCACAATGCCCCTGCCAATCAAAACGCCAGCCGCCCCCCTCACGAAGGCGGGGCGTTCTCCTCTGGAAGGCGGCAAGGGCGCAGAAAGATGACATGCTCAGATAGGGCTCCTTATCTGAGCTCCGGTTCCTTTCATTCCTGGTGCCTTCTCATACGTTGAGGCCTTCGGCAATGCCATCCGCGTACTATAGGATGCATTCAGCACGCGCAAGCACGTGCACCCCGCTTCCTTGGAAAAGAATAAGTATATATATATATATGTATGTATGTATATTTTTTCTTTCAAAATACCTTACTTTCTCACTTGATGCCGTACAGACCCTTGTAATAGCCACACACGCTCCGTGCATTAAACAAATGTTGAAAACAGACGAAACAAAATAAAACAAAGCAAAACAGAGCAAACAAACAAACACACAATTTTAAGGTTATAGCCGTATGTAATCCAACCCATAAACTTTGTAAAAAAAAAACATTTTTTTGAGAAAATGTCCCAAGTGTGGATTGCCTGTGAATTACTGATGTCTAACCGGCCAGAAATGGTGTTACGCTGGTGCATTTTGAACAGTACTTGGTGGTGCTACTCAGCCTGTACATTGAATTCATAATCTCAATAGAAGGCTACGTCCTCAACCCATACGATTGCCTTTACTACGACTACGTTCTTAACACGTATACAGAATGCGATATCCCAATACAGGCTGCGAGGTACATTGATTGCTTGAAGAATTTGTTCTTACGCCCCAAAGCAACGCATCACACAAGAATGATATATTGAAATGGTGGCTCTAAGCCTATTTGGGGAAGACGAAAAGTTAAAGGTAGAGAGCGCTAAGCCTATGGAAGCTTCATGCACAAAGTCGCAACGGGCTACGCGAGACGCTGTTTTCGAGGGCTCCGCATCAATTCGCCCGGTGATGCTAGGTACACGATCGCATTACCGTTGCGAATTCATCGTAAGGCGGATGCCATAGCCAGGCACCGAACCTACGACCTCGTGTACACCAGGAAAACGCCGTTGAGACTGAGCCAATCTAGTTTCATTTTGTCAAAAATGAAAGAAGTCAGTTCCGCAGACTTATACTTGCACGTTGGGGGAAAAAATTACTCCTTTATTTCAACTGCATTGCCAGCCATGCTTTGCCTTACGCAAAATATTGATAAGAAAGGTGCAGCTGTTATACAGATGTATACGGTACTTGCTTGCCTACAGCACGCGTTCCCAATAAAAGCAACTGAATAAAAGCAACACTGAATGCAAGTGTTTTGTTGGAGCACCTGATTTGTTCTTTCCCTTCTGCCTAGAGCGTCGACTGTGTGCAGTGCTATGGAAAAAAAAGAAATAATAAATAACTAAAATGAAAACGAGACAATGCACCGTGACATGCCGGTAGGCGCAATGTGGAACCCTCTATAGGGGAGGCTTTGAGCGGCGCAAAGAATACTTCTCGTCGCCGCTCCCTTGTCAGAGGCGTTCACGGTGTATACCTGGAAGGCGCGGAGCTGCTGTGAAACGTCATCTTCATTCATTGAAGCGACACCTCGGCCTTACACAATGTCCGCGTTATCCACAAGCCCTTCTATTTCCTGCTACTGTTCTTTTCATTTTTTTATTTTTTTATTTTTTATTACAAGGTGTAAAAACACCTACCGCTAAAAAGAACTTCGCCTCTTTCTGGCGGGAAGCGTACACTGAAAAACATTGCATCCAGAATAGTCCCCTAGCGTGCATGAAGAATAATTTTGTCAGGGTAAAAACACTCGGCAATAGCAACACCCTGTTTCATATAAGAAAGATATGAAGAACGACGCTACTGAGCCACGCCCCTAAATGTGTCATAAAACGACTGCTCATTAAGGCAGAAGGCCTGCTGATGGGGCAGGAGATATCCACAACGCTTACTGCCACGTATAGGAGCCACTGCACCTTCCTTAAAGAGTAGAGACGCACGAAGGTAATAAATAATACCATTGGTGAAAGCTTTGACTGGGGGAATAAAAAAAACGAAGCGCTAAAAATACATAAAATCTTCCCATATTTACGACCTCCATAAAGAAAGCCTCGTCTGGTCACTCAACAGAGAGTCACGCATTGCGCTGCTACGAAGTACAAAATCGTGCACGCCAGCGTGCAGACGAGAACAATGGCGCATAACACGCGTGCCACGCCACTGCCAGAAAACAACAACAAAAAACAAACAAACAAACAAAAAGCTACATGAAAGCAGTTCATCCGCCGTGGCCATTCCAGCAACAAACGACTTGTGGTTCACTGCTAATGGCTCGGTTAGGATGACCGCCGGTCGTAATCTTCGCACGTGTAGCGGGCTAAAAGGTAGCGCTTCTCGGAACTCCTCGTTCCTCTCGTGGTCATCTGCCGAGGACATTAGCAACGATATAAGTTAGCCACGCTTAAGTAGACCGACCTAACCAAAATTTGTTGCTCTACCTCTGTTGAAAAGCAATGCGGCAGTCTCGACGCCTCGCGGAGACTGATGGCGAGTGCTTCCGCGCGCTGACGTCACTGGGAACCTCCGCACGACGCCTCTCTTCCATAGAATCAGACACAGAAGTACCTATGGCTGTGGAGTCACAGAAACATTATGGTGGAACCGATTCCAACGCTTTTCGTTACATGCATGGGGCGCTTTGCGTCGCTACGCTTCAGGGAGGCCTCCTGTGAGTTACATTTTTTTGCCGTACATTATTACGGCACATCCATCCAACGTCGTCATAACTTGCAAATATAATTGTCAGTCCTATGTCTAATGGTGCCGTCGTTTAACGCCTCCCAGAAAATGCACCTGGCCTGGGAGTTCGGAGCTGCGATGAAGCGATGCTGGCTGGGCAAATATGTCTGCCGCAGGACGAAGAGACGAACGTAATGCACTGCAAGTTGTCTTGCCCACGCGCACTTCCCTCCGTCTGCTCCGCTCGCGCCAATTATCTCGGCATGGCAGCTGCCACCATCTTCACAGGCTGCGCTGTCGCGTGTTACGACAGTGGTTCCGGGTTCTTCGATTTTTTATTTCAATCGGTCCAAACAGCGCGCTTTTCAAAGCGACGCCCGCATCAAAAGCCTGTAAATTTTCCTGCCGTTAAACCGTTTCGCTGTCTAGAGGATATAACACCTTAACGAGCCTAGTTGATCGCTAGAAGACGGCCGTAATCAAGACGAACCGTTGACGCTGCCGTTTCATCCCGCAGATCAATGCTAAAACCGGCTTTCCTCTGTAATCTCTTGCCGAGAAGAAAGTTTATTCGCGGTAACCAACTCCGGTGCACACGTGCTCTGACTCCGAAAAAAATAAATAAAAGCGCAGCAAAGTTCGTCGCGTACTGGCTTCTGAGCCAGAATGTCCCTGGCCTCACAGGAAGTAAAGTTCACCACCTTGCACGTCGGCATGCATTAAGTCCTGCATAATCAACGATATGTATTTTTATAACGCCGAGAAAAAAAGAAGGAGCATTATGAATGTAGGACAAGGCTTCGGTATGCTTCCGCACCGGGGATGTAGAGGATATCGCTTCATTCTTCTACGTGAGATCGGGCACATGGGTAGCACTACTCAATCTAGGAGTATTCTTGGTTCTCTTCGTTTCTTCTCATAAATTCCGACAAGAGCGGACACTGCGGACATCATCACTTTCAGCGGATTCTGCTATCGTACACAGGCAAGTGCACAGGAGTAAGCGTACCCAGGTCCGAGACCTTCCCTTCCGCGCAGTAAGAGAGAGAAAAAAAAAACAAGAAACGAAGAGATGAAAAAAAGGTGGGGGGAGGGGGGGGGGGGACGTTGCCTCAGCAAAAGAATCTAGAAACTTTCCTCGCAGCCGATCGCAGCCCGGCTTCTTGACCCAAAAAACGAGACTCTCGCCTTCCATGACGCGAGCCTCGATCTCTCGTCGAAATCCGGCGGGATTCTTGCGGTCGTCCTTCCCACTCGTTTTTTTCATCGCACTTTGCGCTCTCGGCGCGTTTTACCCGCCGCCGCCAAGTCGGGGATTTTTTCGTCGCCGTGAGCGTGTTGAGCCCTTTAACCCCGCGTAGAAATATGACGGCCTAAATAAACGTGACGAATGAGAGAGGAGCCACGGAAGCGGCGACGGCGCCGAAGCGATGTGGCGAAGCGAGGCGCGGTGGGGAAGCTTGCGAGTCCAGGGTGTATATGCGATATGCTTGAGCGGCTACGAGATAGTTGCGTGCAGAAAGCTCGGTGGAGAGGAAGCGGAGGGGCGGGGGCGGAGTTGTCTGGTTACCTAGTGTTTAACGACGCGATGAGTCGGGCGCAGCTGTCCAAGTTAAGTTATGCGCTTTCTTTTACAATCTTCAGTAAAGGGCTACAAGAGTGCGCAGTATCCCCGTATATATGCGTATACGGTCTGATAAGTTCTCCGTTTCCTGCAGGCTCTCCGAAGGAGCTAAAAAGAATAATTATGCATGGATACCGTGTTCATTTCGCAATGCTTGTAAGAAGTATGTAGTCTTAGCGGAATGCATCCAAAATGCGCCAATAATACGTCCCCTGCATTATTTGTTTCTCTGCATTGTCACTGGTGTTTCACGTTGTAAGTTTCAGGGTGGCAGTTCCCAGCCGGATTTGTTAACTGTGCCGCCGCGCCACAATGATACAAAATTCTTTCTCTTACACAGCCGCTCTTTTTTGCACGTTCATTGAAGACACGCTGGTATTCATCTAGCTATACGCCGTTCTGTAACCACAACGCATACAGTAATACTCAAATGGGCATTGAAAACACTCTCTTGTCGCCAAATTTCTCTCGTCATTTGTCACTTTTGTGGGTCATGTTGCCAAAGTATGCTGTGTTCCATAGCATAATAAATGTTAGACTCTGTCGACTATTAACAGACTAGAATGAAGTTCAAACGCCGTAGAACTGCTGAGGGGCCTCGGTACTAAATCTCTTGAGGATCTGCAATGAAGCCAACAAAATCACACTAAAGGTAGCTCAGGATATGCATTTATGAAGCAGTAATTTCTCGAAACGAACGTCAGTCACACGCAGGCAATAGCTTTCTCGATCTTTCTGTTCATCCGCCAAGTTTTGTCAACGTTGCACCGAACTCGCTTACTGGTTATAGAGACCAGCGTGGGCCTGCTGGTAGTGAGACGCAACTAGAAAACGCCTCGAGAAAAAGAACACGTAAAAGAAGTTTAGAGAAGGTTTAAGTTGGAGCGGGGCGGTGAAAGATTGAGCGAGCAAAGGGGAGAGAAAGGGGTCGCTTTTCTTGAAAATGCAAATGACTCGAGAACTATACGGCGGTGCTCGGCGATGCACGAGCCATCTGACTTCTTCTCCTCTGGACCGGAACAGGGAGCTTCTCTCACGGAGAAAGAACCTCGGCAGTACCGCAACGGCGTTCTCTCCTGTCGAGACTTCGAAAAGCAAGGAGGAGAGAAGAGGAACCGGGGCAGAAAAAAGAAAAGAAACGAGAGAGGACGCAGAGGACGCGATCCCAACGCTCTCAAAACATGCAACTACTAACATAGATCATCGCCGAAATGCCCAAATAACTCACACTTCTTCTCTTCACAAGCGTTTTCTCTCGGTTCACCGTGACGAGATTACGGCAAAGTTGAACCAGCACACACGGTTACGCTCAACTACGGGAAGAAATAAAGCGTAGAGCTTAGGAGAGAGCGGAAGAAGAGAGGTTGGGGAGATCGGGTGCTGCCACTAGAAGAAGAAGAAGGAGAAAAAAAAATGAAAGGCGCGCGTCTGGAAATCCCCGCGCTTCCGCGCTTGCAGAAATGGCTAGTAAGTGCGGCTCCTCATAATACGCGTTCTCGCTCGCTCCTATGCATGCGACCTAGTCGAGGCACAAAAAAAGAAAAAGAGCCGACGCGGTGAAACCTGAGCTTTCGTCGGTCGTTCGAGTCGCCATATCCAAATAAATTAAGGGTCTCAGGATCGTCTTAGAAGAGCCCGCCCGTAAATAACGGCTGCTTACTCTTCTTCGTCGCACGCCTCTTGTTAAGCCTCTGTCCTTTGAAGGCGCGCTTGCACTGAACGCTTCGCGGGGTTAAAAAAAGGAAAAGCAGAAAAGAAACGGTGCAGTGCTGAGAGTAACGTGGTGCGTACTTGTTCGGTCGCTGATAGCGCGCATTGGAAAGTACGCCGTACTTCAACGATGTTTCTGGCAAGCCTGTTTCTTATAGCTCGAGAAGCGTGGTCACGAGAGCACTTTATATATTATTCACGGCGAATTTTGGGAAGGATGAGGGTACTACAGGCGCTTAAAGCTACGCAAAAGAAAAAAAAAAAGCTGTATAGGTCGAAATTGGGACTGCCAAGTGAAAAAGCTAGCAGTGGAAAAGCGCATAAGAAAATGCAGTACTATATTGGCAAATGTTATTCATCACCGACAAAACATTTAAAATACTTTTTATACCCACAAGCAGAAGTACTACATCATACCAACACTTCAGCTGATGTTCGAAATAACTGCCCCATGTCCCCCTTCATTAAAATAAGTAATTCCTACTGCTTTCTTCTGAATTATCGCTGAAGCAATGGCTGCCTTCACATGCGACATATTGGAGGGAGGCAATCAAAGCTACTACTTCCTGAAAGACACACGAAATATCGTGCTCAGCGTATATAAAGGGCAATGGGATATCGTTTCTTCTGAAAAGTAATTGTTTGTTGAATAGCAAGCCCTCTAAATTACAATTAACTTACCTGATAAGCAAAAGTTAAGGACAGAAGGTGGGGTACATGTAGTTAGATAATTAAATACTGATTCGCGCATACGAACGCGACTACAAATTAGCTTACTGACCATGTAGTATTCTGATATGTGGAAGGCCTAGCATTGTTCAGTCGCACCTTTAGCGACACTGCACGTATTTCAGTCACACTGCTTCATACCCAAATATACGGGACACCGAAGAAGTTGAAAAAGAGGAGCGGGAAAAGGAAAAAGGCGCCCGAGCTCGCCGCCATCACGAGCATGGCGCTGGCGTCGAGGCTTGACACTTCCGGTAGCCTGCTTATGTGACTCCAAGAGCGCGCTCTTCCGGTGCCTCTCCCGCCACCCCTCCCACCTCCACGCTGTTATACCACCTTTTACAGGCTGCGCGTTTCTTTCCCTTCCATCTATTCTTTCTTTCTCTTTTATTTTATTTTATACCGGAAACCTTCCGCGGTAGAAAAGGATGCCTGTATGCACCACAACTCTCCTCCTTACCATTTTTTTTTTTTTTTTGCTGACGCCCATACACGTTGTTCTTATGTGTTCTTCGTAGCCGGTAGCGCGTGTTCTTTTTTTTTTTTAATGCTTCGTAAGGGAGGGCAAAGGGGTGGCTGGAATTGCTCTTGGAATAATGGGGCGCAATATGAAAGGAAGGTTTTCTTTCACCCCGCTTGCACTGCCCTGGAGCTCGCGCTAAGTCTCGTGCGAGCTTTCCGCTGCGCCCTCTAGCGCCCGAAAATTTCTTCAATGGCGTGTCGTCGCGGGAGAGCGGAAAGTGCTTCATCATGTCCATGTTTTCTCGGTGCCGTCGCGTGCGTCGAGGGGCAAGACGAAGCCGCTCCATATTGTGAGCCCGAGAGCTCTACTTTACGACAAAAAAAGAAAAAAAAATCTAGAAGGAAGTCCAGAGAAAGAAGAGAGGAAAACAGGAAAAAGTAAAGATGCGAAATATTATGCCCAGAGAAAACCTTTCGCTGTTCTGTAGGAACAGGACCCCCTAAGATAACGAAACTTCGTGATCACCTACTTTGAGCGCTCAAGCATGCAAAACTAAGACGCGTGCGAGCTATTTCTTTCAGCGCGGCATTTAATGCATGTGCATACGGAATTCAACGTTCAGTCCTAACTTGCTGATCTGTCTTGCTGGAGCAACTTTACAGACTATAAATATGCGTGGCGGCTGCGTTTGTTGATAGATGAAACGTTCCTTTCTGCGTTCCACCTTCTACTGGGCGCCTAACTTGTCTGTAAAAGAGAGCAGGAACAATAGCAATGTGACAGAGTATGAAAAACTTTCTTGACATGCTGAAACTGCTAGTTACACATTGTAGTTGCTGAGCTCTCTAAAGAGTTGCCTAAATCACTACAGTTTTCGGCATGACGTGACATACTAAAAGCTGTGCAACAGCTCTTTTCGTCCCTTAAGTCTGCTTCATTGAGATTAAAATGAAACGATGGGAGAATATTCTCTATCTCTTCTTTATACGCCTCCAGTACTTTTCAGAAACCTCAGTAGTACCCCTAATACAAACGATAAAAAGTTCCGCACAACTTCGTGAAAAGGAGCAGAATATTTTAGAGATATCCAGCACGTGAACACTTTAGTATCAGTATAACGTAAAAGGCGTACTTTATATTGCACAACACCGTAAAAATAAATAGGTTAATGGACAACACTCTGGCAGAACAGCCTCACAGTGGCGTCTTCCATGAGAGCAGCTTAAGATCGGTCACATTCGTTCGTTATAGTCATTCAGTCACTCAGTCGTTGATGTTCCGCGGCAGCACAAGAGCTATGAGAAACGCCTTAATATAGGGCTACGTATTAACCTTGACCACGTGGGCTTCTTTAACGGAAACAGAAATTTTGACAAGCGGTGATTTGCACAATCCGCCTCCCGAAGAACACCGTCACTGCGGCAGATAATAAAAACCGCAATCTCGCGCTCAGCAGCACGACAGTACTCACTTTGAATTCTGCAATAAGTTAACTGCTCGCGCTTTGTCGCTGAAACGCGGCGTCTGTGATTCCAATGCATGTTACGCAACACAGTATCAGTGTTGAAATAAGGCTCAAATACGTGCCTCGCCTTTCGTTCGCGTCTGGCAGTTGTCCAAATAGTTGCAGCAGCTTTCAAAATACTTGCTGCGTATTTGCACCGGCGCCCGAGAGAATCGGCTGAGCCAATGCGTTATTCGCTCGACGAAGGCACCGATCGCCAAGAGGAAATTGCGAAGCGAGTCTTGGTAGGGGCAACGCAAGACTTTGTCCAGCTTTGTAGCTAGCCTTGAACCGGGAGAAGCTGCCGCCTGTGAGACAAGCTATACTGCGCGCGAATGCTGTCGAACGGGGCTATGTTTAGACAACTCTCGCCATCCAGCATTCAGTACCCATAGCGACAGCCATCGACAGGAACAACCGGGGCAAACAGAACATCTCGAGTCAAACTGAGCGGCCCTCGAGACTGCAGCGTCGTATGTTACCCGATTCGCGATGCATCGAACACGCCACGACGGGCGCAAATAAGAACCGTGCTGCGTCGTTGTTCGCTGCCCCTGGGCGATGTCGTGCCTGGCGTTCTATTCAAGGGAAAGAACCAGTGTGTGCGAACAATACAGTTTCGACACGGTAGGCGGGCCACGGGTACTGGCGGCGCTGTAGAAATTAAGGGTGGAGTAGGAGTAAGGGCAACGGGGAGTAGCCTTGGATACAATATCTGCTCACAAGTCACCAGTGCTATCGTTCGTTTCACGCTTGCGCTGTTATCACGCGGCTATCAAGACAAAGGTCTGCCAATACCTATTGTTTATACACGCTGCAGCGTTAAGACAACTCTTCTTTAGGTGACAACTACAAATGTGTGAGAAAGATCATGTGCCTTCGAGAACACCGTCTCAATTGGTTAGCGTGTTCGACATCTATTGTAGTATGTCGCAGCATCTTTCGCAATATATGTAAGAAGCTTGCTCCGCTCGTAACATGGTGTCACCTACGTTTTCCTAGTGCGTTGCTCGATTCAATAAAAACTGACTCAAGCATCTCGAGACACAATACAACATTCATCCGGACATAAACCCAAAAGGGACATGACATCAAAGAAAACGACTTCAATATACACATAAACAAACTTCACATACGCTTCTTCGTCTCCTAAGTGACAGATTCCTTCGTTCTGCAGTCCCATGTGTATTTATTCGATGAACAAAGAACACAAATGATGTATGTAAACTACACTTTCCCAATAGTAGTAAGCGGGGCTTAAAGTACTGACCGGCCAGTTTGCAACATCCCCGGCAGAGTCGGTATAGCATCCCTCAGACAGTGGTAATGCATCCAATGTCAACGTTTCACCCGTTGGCACGTTCCGAGCATAGCCAGTCGGCATAACCAGACCTCCAACAGATCGGGAGCTGTGCCGGCTGGCGATGACATTGCAGGCTGGAACGCCAGTAGCCTTCATTAGCAGTGGCACATACACAGCCAGTGACGGGCTTCCTCACTTATCCAGTGCTCCCGGTAGTTTGGGATCAGCGATGGATCTAGAGCGAGAGACTAACGCTTCGCCGAGCCTGCGCCTGGAATGCGGCGTCTAGACTTAAACCCTGTATTTTCAAGGGACCCACCGTGGCACAGTAAGGCCCAATAGCATCGAGTTTTGTTGTATTACGTCACAGTATAGTAGAGAGATACACAAACTTGCTCCGGGACATTAGTAGAGAAGCGTGTCGCACAGAATAGTAATTTATGAACGGCACTCTCCAACAGACCCATTAGAAACCGACGTTGTCACCTCTGTCGTCTTTCCTTTCAGGTCCGATTCCATGGGTCACGCCAAGGCGTAGAACCTTCATTTTCTATTTTCTCCATTCTTGTTCTGACGCTTGCGATGAGGGATGAATGCAGAAATCATCGGAAAGTCATACTTAGCCGTGCGTTAACGAATTACCAATGTTCAAAATAAAACCGGAGACTCCCCAACGGCGTGCAGTATGGCTCACAACACACGTTGCGAAAGTCGAACATTAAACAGTAGCTAGCCGTTTGCACACTGGCTGAAAGCACCTTAGGTAGTATGTATATAGTAAGGAGGCATACTTTCTGCGAGGAGTGATCGCTGAAGGGATGACTGAACGAATGCACACCAGCGGACATGTGCGGACTTGCAGTGCAAGTGACTCTCATTGTATCTACAGCCACCTAGAAGTGCGCTCCTCCCAATAACTTATCTTTTGTGCAGCCAAGACCATTAGTCTATTCTCTCCATTGCTCTTTCTGATTTTACTCTCTTTCTCAGTGGCGATTTATCATTCATGTTGTTGGGACCATTGACATCTCTCGCCTATTTTCGCTGACATTTGGCACTTAATAGCAAATCACTCCAGGAATCTCAGAGGGAAACTTGAGGTGCTAGCAGTATACGGCAAACTTTAGCAAAATATTCACCTCTTCATATACTCTGAAAGGTATTCTAGTGTGGACTGCCCAGCCTGTGAACTAACGGCAACATTGGATCATATATTGCGGCAGTGTGAAGCCATCGGCTCCTCCTTCAGTGCAGATTGGTGGGCTGAGCTCTTGGGCAGCCCCGAACTTAACGACCAAACCCTGGCCGTCCACAGTGCCCGCGATCAGGCCATCATGCTTGGCTTGGCGGTCCCTACGTGGGACTAGCAGGGTGGCGCAGGGTCTCCCCTGCGTCTTCTCTGGATCGAATAAAGTTATCTCACTCACTCACTCACTCACTCACTCACTCACTCACTCACTCACTCACTCACTCACTCACTCACTCACTCACTCACTCACTCACTCACTCACTCACTCACTCACTCACTCACTCACTCACTCACTCACTCACTCACTCACTCACTCACTCACTCACTCACTCACTCTCACTCACTCACTTTTCAGAGTTCGTCGTAACACGTACTCAAAATTTAGGAAGGAACGAAAACGCACTTGAACATAAAATCTCAATTGTCTGTCGTAACAGACACTTCACTGCAACGCTACATGTGTAAGCCCCAAGATGTCTCTCGGGAAGCAGTAGGCTACAGTTGAGCACAATGAGTTCGAAATACGCAGTGTTTTGCAAATTTTGCGCACTGTGCGTCAAAACGGGGTACCTGATTGAGCCCACCTAATACCGTTGTTAGTAACAGCTTGTGTCCGTTCACTGATTCTTTTCGTATGTGTGTCGTTATCGTTGGTATTCGTTCTTACTTTAGTCGTACATTTTACCTAATCCTCATTGATGAAACTGACGGCCGCCGGTGGCTAATTTCGCTACTATTTGTCAAGATGTAAACGGGAACCAAAGTTTAAAAGGTATCGGCATCATAGTTTTGGTTCGCGGTGAAACAATGGATTCACCTTCCGCTTGCCTTATCTGTAACGGCATGATTGACGGTAGCGGCATGATTGCTACTATGGCTGTTCGACGCCATGTTTACGACATGCCGATTGTTTCGTTCTGCATAGCTATTGGACAAGCGCACGCGAGAGAAACGCGGGACGTGACGTCATTATAGCGACTACGCGTTACACAAGCGCGCGTACCTATGTCTATGTCAGGTGGCTAATGTTAAAACGAAGATAGCATTCGCGCTGTGGCAATGAAAAGTGAAAACCTGTTTGACTTAACACGATCGTGGAAGCGGTAAAATGTCGCACAGCCTCTGCGCAACACTAGCAGCTACAACCGAAGGACAGGGGAATGTGCACAGATCACGAAGGCAGTGAAAATAACCCAGCGTCGCAAAGGGGCGAGCTGCCACAAGGGAATAATGCGAGAAGTCGTCACGTGACGCACGCGCCCAAGAAGTCTCAAAGAACTAGGCGCTTTTGACACGCGAGGAGTGTGTATGCTTGCGAGTGTGGCCTAATCTTAGAGCGTCGGGCTGATGTGCTGGAAGCCAGACGTTCAATACCGCCGCTTCCAACTATTTTCTTTACGCTGAAGTTATACGAAACTAGGCGAGGAAGGAAACCTACCTACAGTGTCTGGTATGAGGCAAAGAATTCTTCGCATTAAAAAAGAAAGAAAGCCTGCAGAGTTAATTGTACCAACCCAAAGTGAAAGCGTCACAGTCAAGACTCGCGACTGCTTTCGCGTGGTTTCTTGTTCATGGCTACCGCTTCACCTCACCTGTCCTGCTACTGTACGCTGACATAACGATGACCAGAGCTCAGTGGGCGGCGTATGCACTGTACCTTGCGTTGCAGACATAAACAACCAATGTCAGGAGAATGCATTTGGTTTACGGTCACTGTAAAATCGGGAGAGCTCATGTGCTACACATGATAGTGCGCCTTTACTTATCTTTAACGATGCGTGCTGTTGCCTGAGCCACAATCTCAGTTACCAGTAGTAGTACATTCACGCAAGTAAATACTTCTAATGGAAAAAAATCACCTGCTGAACTGAGAAAATGAGTAAAGCGGGCTTCTTCCCACAAACACTGTTATTGCGGAAAAGCCAGATTTCACGAAGGCTTTTTTATCAAGTTGAGCGCGAATGAGCGCATTGACGGAGGCAGTGTTTTGTGGCGATCAATAATATTTACCATTCCTATTGCCAATCATGTATCACGCAGACCGACAGGTCCGGGCGATGACAGACGGTGCGACAAGCCAACGATGAAGCGTGGAAAGAAGTGGAAGTAAAATCGCGTCATTAAGATTTACCGCCCCTGGTTTTTGAGGCGCACCTCAAGCAATTTTTTAACTGCCGACGGAGGGATTATAGCAGTTCTGGCTGCATCGCAACAAGCCGTGATCGCGTTTGATTTTCAGACTGCTGTTCATGACGTCCTGGGGTCACCACCTCAACATAGATAAAATCATCCGATTTTTTTTTATTAGCGGATATGCTGGATAAATTTTAACACCGCGTAGAAGCAAACTACACCATATCACATGCGATAACAACACATCTGTAATTAGACGATGAACAAGTCTCAACGCATCACATGTTGGCAGAGTTCGAATGCAACGTGTAAAAACACTGTTCTATTCATTAAACACCATACTTATAGTAAGAGAAGTACACGTAAACAGTCGTATGCATTAACGTTATCTAAACCACGTAGTTTCTTCCTCTTTCTTCCGCTGGAAGAGCAATTTTTCTTTTACTGAAACTGGAGCAAGACGTTGGTACTGTTGCATCGGGATCACGAAGCAAAGAAAGCCTGTCCGCTCCGTCTCACAGAGCTTTGTCTTCCAACGCCGCGCGCGTGCATCTTAAGCGCGTTCCATCTCCTTTACCGCTCAGAGAAACAGCCCGGGTATCCAAAGGATAGGCGCGACATCTGCGTGCTCCGGGCCCGGAAAAAGGAAACGCGCTTGCGGTGGCAGGATTAGGAGCAAGATGGATGCGCTTCTCGTGTATCACTCCGCGTCCCTTCACTGCGCTGGCTCGGACGCGCCCGAGTACTCACGCAGAAGGCCAGGCGAAGAGTGTACGTGCGCGTACACAAGAGGACACGCACACACGCGCCCGCAACGGTATCGTGCGAGACGACGTGAAGAAGGTTCACTCACCCTTCGGTCGGGCATCCCGCGTGAGAAACAGTGCAGATGCGGGTCCTGTCGGAAGAGGTGGGCGCGTATATATCTGTACGCACTCTCCTTCTATAAGCAAAGATACTACTCCCGGCTTGGTCCCGGCGTCTGAGGTTTGGATCCTTCGGCAAGGAAAGTCGGGGGCGGCTCGCTCCACGACCCAGCTTCCTTGAACGAGTTCCTATTTGAGATGGAAATATTTATCAAAGTTAGTGGAATTACTCAGAGTTGGCCTAGACTCGATGCGAGCAGACCTGGTGTAGCGCTTTTATAGGGCGGCGTCCTATAGCACACGTTGCCCCTGTGTATGTGGCTCCCCCCCCCCTTTTCCTGATGGTTTTCCGTTTGTGTCTATTTCTCACAGGGTTTCAGCGAAACAGTTTATGCCTGGAGAATATTATTGCAAGTAAATTTACGCTGTATTAGTTTAATAATTATTTGATTAATTCAATTATTCATTGTCTACCGAGAGGACTTGCTTACGAACATTATATGTGACAGTGGTGTAGCAACAAAGAAGCTTAGTTATCGGGGCAGTCTATTGTCCCGAATCAGGCAAGGGGTCGACTCACGGGTCTCAGTTTCGACTGTATTGCCAGGGGCGCAAGGCATAACTAACTCTCACTGTACTCAAACTAACTCTCAAGCATAACTCCCACTGTACGAGGCCGCTGCCTACTCACTGCCCATCCTTGTCTCGATAAAAACTACACTTTCTGCTAGTTTCGCTGTTCGTCACGGGTTAATTTCGGCTGTCACGCTTTGATGTCGGCTCAGAGGTATCTCCAAAGTACACAGACCTCTTAATGCAAGATCACATTATATTCAACTCCTTTTCTTGATTTCTGATATTTAGCTACAACATTCTGGAATGTGCCACTGGATGCCTCGGCTTACACAACATGACATACAGTTCAACGGAGGAAGCCTAAAAGCAGTGAAGAAGAAACTAGGAATAGGCAAGAAGCAGATGTATGCGTTAAGAGACAAAGCCGGCAATATCATTACTAATATGGATGAGATAGTTCAAGTGGCTAAGGGGTTCTATAGAGATTTACACAGTACCAGTGGCACCCACAACGATAATAAAAGAGAGAATAGTCTAGAGGAATTTGAAATCGCACAAGTAACGCCGGAAGAAGTAAAGCAAGCCTTGGGAGCTATGCAAAGGGGGAAGGCAGCTGGGGAGGATCAGGTAACAGCAGATTTGTTGAAGGATGGTGGGCAGATTGTTCTAGAGCAACTGGCCACCCTGTATACGCAATGCCTCATGACTTCTAGCGTACCGAAATCTTGGAAGAACGCTAACATAATCCTAATCCATAAGACAGGGGACGCCAATGACTTGAAAAATTATAGACCGATCAGCTTACTGTCCGTTGCCTACAAAGTATTTACTAAGGTAATCGCAAATAGAATCAGGAACACCTTGGACTTCTGTCAACCAAAGGACCAGGCAGGATTCCGTAAAGGCTACTCAACAATAGACCATATTCACACTATCAATCAGGTGATAGAGAAATGTGCGGAATATAACCAACCCTGATATACAGCTTTCATTGATTACGAGAAAGCGTCTGATTCAGTTGATACCTTAGCAGTCACGGAGTCATTCCGGAATCAGGGTGTAGACGAGCCGTATGTAAAAATACTGAAAGATATATATAGCGGCTCTGCAGCCACCGTAGTCCTCCATAAAGAAAGCAACAAAATCCCAATAAAGAAAGGCGTCAGGCAGGGAGATACGATCTCTCCAATGCTATTCACAGCGTGTTTACAGGAGGTATTCAGAGACCTGGACTGGGAAGGATTGGGGATAAGAGTTAATGGAGAATACCTTGGTAACGTGCGATTCGCTGATGATATTGCCTTGCTTAGTAACTCAGGGGACCCATTGCAATGCATGCTCACTGGCCTGGAGAGGCAAAGCAGAACGGTGGGTCTAAAAATTAATCTGCAGAAAACTAAAGTAATGTTTAACAGTCTCGGAAAAGAACAGCAGTTTACGATAGGAAGCGAGGCACTGGAAGTGGTAAGGAAATACATCTACATAGGGCAGGTAGTGACCGCGAATCCGGATCATGAGACTGAAAAAATCAGAAGAATAAGAATGGGCTGGGGTGCGTTTCGCAAGCATTCTCAGGTCATGAACAGCAGGTTGCCATTTTTCCTCAAGAGAAAAGTGTATAACAGCTGTGTCTTACCAGTACTCACGTACGGCGCAGAAACCTGAAGGCTTACAAAAAGGGTTCTACTTAAATTGAGGACGAGGCAACGAGCTTTGGAAAGAAGAATGATAGGTGTAACGTTAAGGGATAAGAAAAGAGCAGATTGGGTGAGGGAACAAACGCGAGTTAATGACATCTTAGTTTAAATCAAGAAACAGAAATGGGCATGGGCAGGACACGTAATGAGGAGGGAAGATAACCGATGGTCATTAAGAGTTACAGAATGGATTCCAAGGGAAGGGAAACGTAGCAGAGGGCGGCAGAAAGTTAGGTTGGCGGATGAGATAAAGAAGTTTGCAGGGACAACATGGCCACAATTAGTACGTGACGAATTAGTTGACCAATGAACAGCCTTGGTCTGGGCCGAAATTTCTCAGAACCTTCTTCTGCGCAGAAGCAGATCCCCGTGGAACAAAGTTACAAGTCCATTACCCTGAATGCTTCAGCGTGGCGCGTTCAGTTCAGCGCAGAAATGTAGCAAACCACATACACCCACGTGTAAGACGGTAAAAATGTGAATTTTCTCCTCGTTATACTCGTTTTTACTTGTTACGTTTAAAAAGGATTCTGACGCCTGGTACTCATCATACATATACGTTAGTTCTTCTTCCTTTTGTTTTGCATGTTTCTGACAGCAACCGCTTCTTCTTATAACCCTTTCACTGTTCGACTTTTTTTGTCGCCTTCCAAGCTTGCGTCAGTAACCGCAACCCAGCAGAGCACGAGGGAATGAAATCCGCGCCAGCAGCAACAAGATTATACACGGCAGACGCAATCTAATCCCAGCTCGGAGAGCCGCGTCTGCTTACACACGCACAAACACGCAAGCGCCTTAGATGCATCACGTCCGATTTCAAGGAGGGTGCGCGGCCGACCGAGACGTCGGGAGGAAGCGCTTCGTTCGGCGCAGCCAAAAAAAAAAAAAAGGAAAGAAAGGTACAGAGAGCTTACCCGCGCTAACAGAACAAACATTGCGCACTTTTTCTCTCTTTCATCATGCCCGCGATATGCGGCCGCAGATCTTGTCGAAACCACGCCTAACGGTCCGAGGCGACGCAGCGGGCTCCTGTTTCAGCACCCTTGACGCCTCTACGCGAACGAGAAACATGCCTGCTAGCGCTTGCTTGCACTCGGGCCCTCATCATGGGATGCTTCGCCTCCTATCGCGCTGGCGCGTGCGTGCGCGCGTGCCCGCATATAACTCGACCACTTCCATACAGCGTCTACGGGAATAGCCAGAGCGCATATATATCCTTCGCGAAGTAGAGCTATTCTTGCACTGTCTGTAATCGAATTTTCCTCGCGCCTTGCGGGCTCACGTTCATACTCCTCCCCCCCCCCTTCCTTTCCCTCCCTTTGCCTCCCTCTCCTGGGTGTTGTCCACGTTCCGAACGCGTGACGGCGCTCATTCCATCTCTCGATCTCTCGCTCTCTGCGAATGTTTCTTCGCCGCACTATGCAAGAGTATTGCAAAGAAGCCAATCAAAAACTGCCAAAGTAAGGAGAGCGGTCGTCGGCGGACGCAAGAAGAAAAATAGAGAAAGTAAGAAAAATAGAGAGAGTAAGAAGAAAATAAAGGAAACAAAAGGAAGGCGGGGGGAGGTGTGAATACGTAACAAGCCCAAGTTTCGGTTTCTTCGTCAGTCTACTCTGTCGTCGTTGGCGGCTGCGATTTATGCATGAGCGCGTGCTATCAGGAGGGGCAAGGAGGAAGAGGAATAGAGGGGATGCGGAGGAAGTGAACAAATAGGGCTAGGATTCGAGCCAACCCATAATAGTTTAAACAAGTAAGCAAGAAAAAGTAAACAGAGAAGAAAAGCAATCTCACACATTTCATAGTTCGTTGACATGACATATGGGATGACGCGAGCTGCATCAACGTTCACAATGAGGCGGAATGTGAATTGCGTGCGTAGAAATAGCCGACCGAGGAAACTACTTCAGAAGCCAAGTCCTGGTACTTGCACACTAACTTTGTTTTCGTAATTTTAAACAAAGTTCAGGACTAAAAGATCGGTGCACGTGCTACATGTGGAAACGCAGATATTGAAACTTTTATAAAGCAGCATTTACCAAATGTGAGTTCCACCACTTTAGCCTCAAACCGAAAGACGGCGAAGCACACTTTGCTTATCGTTGGAGATAATTAATTAACCAAGAATCAGGACAATTGTCCCTGACGGCATACTTCGAATATTAATTTTAAAAATTCAGCAGAGACACTTAAGCCTGCTCACGTGTGGGAATGTGAAAGCATTAGACAGTTTTATAGACCTCGGAACGCCATGAACGCGCTCATGCTACACATTCATGACGTGGCGCCACCTCCTCCCCATTGGCTGCGCCGCCACGCGCCCAATGACGTACGCACTTGGCCACTCCTCTAGTCAGCCAGGTGTCTGCGACGTGACGTGCGCAATGACGCATGCACTAGGCACACTTTTAGTCATTCAGAACCGTGAAGCCGCCTTTCAAGAAGACAACCAGTAATACACCACATGGTTCGTTTATGTTATTAGCACTCTATTCATCATGGAGAAGCCACATGATCGACAGACATGCCGAGCTACCGAGATCGACAAGGTCTGTCTTTCGAGAAGAGGCTGCCCGAGTGTGTAGTGTGGCTGGATTTTTTTATTCGGCACCTGAGTGCATTTTGCATCTAAACGCTTGTTTGTTTGCCAGATTTTTAAACTTTTGTTGGATTGCGTAGCATGTGTGCATTTGTTTTTCATGTGTGTCTCAATGCAACTAATTTTGGCATGACACTACTAATAATTCCATGCAATAAAGAAGAGAGAGAGAGAGAGAGAGCCACCGTGATGTTGGGGAAGCGTGCTCGTCTAGCACAACGGAGACCCGGGTTCGATTCCCACCCTGGCCAAAATTTACTAAATTTTCTTTTCAAAGCTTTTCATTTACTTTGTTTACAGGACGTCAATTCGGGTACTCTTTTGACGTGTTTTTACTCCTTGCGCCGTCGGCAATTTTTGGTACCATCTGGAGGTCACGCCGATTTTTGCGTAATGTGGCATATAACGCTTTCGCATAAAAAAGAACGAGAACCAGATTTGTGCCCAATGTTGTAAATAAAGAAAACTATTTTTGTTTGAATCATAATGACAGAAATCAAAGTTGCTTTTTTCGTCAAGTTTGTTGTCTATGCGGAAGTAATTCAGCGTTAAATGGGTCAAAGCGGGTGGCGAACGGAAAGCCAGTCTGAGCACTCTGAATTACGTATATATCACCTCATTATACAGCCATCTTCACTTCTCGTGTTAATATATCCTTCAAGAGACAAAAAGATGTGGGATTTTGCGTTCAAAGCATTAAAGAACAGGCACAACCTCCATGGCTAAAGACCGCATTGCTAGACTAGCCACCCTGTATATATGTCACCAGCCGGTGGTAAAAGCTTTGCCACATGATTTCTGGGGCGATGATCAACCACAAAAATTTTTGTTACAGCTTAATCCAAATTTAGCCGCTCTGTCACTTGTAAAGCCAGAAATAGCATCAGCATGACACTATTGAATCATTCAAAATCACACGAATTTTTAATTCACAGAAGAAAAAAAAATAGAATGCTAACGTACACGTGACGTCTGGGTGTGCATCGGGATCATCCGTCCGTGAGATGTATCCTTGAAAGGCTTCGTGAAGTTTTCAAAGCGTTATGTCTTCTTGCTTACCATAGATGATGATGGTGCTCTTGTCAGTATTATGCAGACGGACCTACACGCACGTAACCACGCACGCACATTGCTTGGCTCCACACGGGTAGCCGGCGCTGAAACTTCGCAAACCGACAGCTTTGCCCGCGAACGCACAGCCTATAGCGAGCAGTGGAAACAGTTTACAGTTGCACAAGCAACGATTTCGCATCAGCAAGTTCATCGCTCATACTGAGGCACCTGTGCCCAGCTCTTTACCTGATTGGGTGCCGCGTGGTAGAACGGAGGAGCGCATGCGCACTTCGCAACGTACACAGCCATGGACAAAGCTTGGCTGGACGCAACGGGCTCAAGTAAACGCTGATACTTACTGGCACGCGTCTTTTACGCGTCTATTATCGTTGAAAATGTCGCGCCTTCTTCGTAAGCTCCCTACAGGACGGTGTCAGCTTAAGTTAGCTGCGCGCTCGAACTACCGCAGTGCCTCCTGTTCAGCGCTGGTACCCTATTATTGCTGGCTACAAAAGCCTTAAGATGTGTAGTCGAGAAAACGGCGAGAAAAATTTGGCGAGGCTCCGCTACTCAACCTGCCGTCATAGTATGGTGACCGCACACGGGCTGAATGCGTTGAGTGTTAAGGAACTAGCGTTCTCATGCCGTTCGCGTAGTCCGAGAACTTACGTGGTCACGTGAGAAACTCCTATAGCTACATACGCTCGTGTGCAGCGCCGTCAAGTGCCTTGCTGAGACATAAAAGAAGAAAAGAAAAAAAAGTTAATGCTTGAGTGTTCCTTTCTTGGTAACGTTCTCTCAAGTGTGTATTAAGAGTCGCGTCTGCTCAAACCAAGCCAAGATGACGCGCCTACCCGTGCGCTGCGCACACACAGAGGCCGGCGGCAAACGACTTGGCCGCGCGTTTCGATTCGCGAGAGTGGAAAGTTTCGCGATAGGACCAGAGTCGAAGCGTCCGTCTCTCTCGGCCTCGTCCTTGTAGTTGTGCTAAGCGCTCGTCCGAGGCGAGTGATCCCTTTTCCTGCCCCCCCCCCCCCCCCCCCCCCCCCCGCCCTCCACTCCGCTTTCCGAAAAACTTTCGCCGGCGTAGGCGGGAGGCCTGACGCTGTGCGCCAATTGGCAGCGCAGTCCGTTCTCTCAGAGGCGCAGCCCAGAGGAGGCTAGCCGCTGACTGCAACAGATGCTGCTGGCGAGCCTCCTTCTCCTTTACACCGCGCAGTTTCCTGCGTCGCAACCGGACGAATGCCTCGAGGCATTCAGAGCTCCGCGCTATTCTCAGGTTTCGATAGCCACGCTTGCGCAGAATAAAGTCAGGCTTGGCTTTATTCTCCACACGGCGGCGCTCCGCAAAATCTCAATGCAGTAAACTTTCTTCAATTACAGCGATAGCTGCCCTTAATGCTGTACTTGCTCCCGATTTCACGGTGCCTATCACCGGTATCATGATTTATTTATCTTTATTTAGGGGTCATCACAGGGAGGGTTACAATGATAGCTATTCATACACAGTCTAAGTACACACGCAGGTATAGAGAAACACAGAGACGCAATACTGAATGCACGTTCAAATTCGCGCATATAATCTTTATCGACAATAAAGCTGGCTAATGCATTTCCCATTTCTCTTTCGTCGGAAAATAAATAGTAGCAAAAGCCGTCGCTACGCGATAAGTAAGGGCCAATGGTCCTACTATTATTTGTTCGAACACTTCTTCCTGAGATGTCGAATACACGTGTCTTTAATGTTTCTATACACGTCCCTCTAAAAACTCTAACCGATTAACCGATGATTCTTCCTGCGGAACTCCAACAGCTATAAACCACGTGTATTTAGCATATATGTAACTGAATCAGTCCGTTGGTATTTAGAGCAGATGAAACGGGCCATCAGCCCTTGATTTTTTTCTATTTTACCTTATAGAACTTTCTGGTGTGGGCTCCATAGTATGCAAGCGTACTCCAAGATAGGACAAACAACTGACTTATCCGCTATAAGCTTAACATCCTTAGTAGTCCGATGTAATTGTTATCTCAAGAAGAACAACTGTTGGTTAGTCTCTGAACAAATTGTTTCAACATGGGAATTCCACTGTAGTGTATGCGATATGATGACTGCTAAATACTTGAAGCTGCGAACATTAAATAGAGCATTTTCCCTAGTGTTATATGTAAATCGAAGCTCACATTTGTCTCTGGTGATATGCATACATGTCGTTTTATTGTAGTTGATTTCGATGTCCCATTTTTTACCCTACGCATCCACCACTTGAAGGCATTCATCTAGCTTAATATGATTGTGTACATGTTACTGGCGAATAATTAAACAATCAGCAGCAAAACGTTTTACCTTTATAGGTGGAACAAGTAATTAAGAAATATCATTATGGTATAGAATAAACAGCAACGGTCCCAAGACGGATCTTTGGGGTACCCCTCAGAACACCTGCATTGGACTTGACGTGTGGTTATCTATGCGTGCTGTTTGCTGACACATAACTAGGTAAGCTTCTATCCATTTTAATACTTCATCATTGAGTCCTAATTTACTGATTTTGAAAAGTAACTTGCGGCACGAGACTTTATCGAATACCTTCTGGATATTTATGGCGATGACGTCAGTTTGTAGTCACGCATCTATGGAGTTGTAAAAATCATGTAGCGTTTACTTCAGCTGTGTCAGGGAAAAGGTCACTTCTGAATCCATGCTGATATGAACAAAGTAGTTGATTTGTTTCCAGGTAACTCAATATGTGTTTAGCTAATATACGTTCCATAAGCTTGCAGCAGACTGTCGTCAGTGCTATGGGACGGTAATTATTTATATGCATGTGGTCGCCACCTTTAATAACCGGGATTGCTGTAGTACTACGCCAGTCCATTGGTAATGAATGAGTTCTAAGGGATGATGAACGTCTTTATTTGAGAAAAACAGAAAAAATTAATTTCTCCTCCACCAGGATTAGGCTATCATCGTTGTGGCTTCGTCATGGTGCCGCCATTTCCGCGCCATGATTGCTTACGATTCTTCAATCATGCCAATTTCGAAACTCCCTTATAGCTACGATTATGCTCGGACACACTTCTTAAAGGAGGTGGGGTGAGTGTAATCGACTAAAGCGCCGCCAGGGAAGCGACAAGATGAAACTCATTGGCACCCATCGCTTACTACAATGTGGCTAATCCCTATGAAAGAGGCCCTGATTGAATATACTCTTTATTTGACTTTGCTTACAGTTTCTGCCGAGATATTTTATTACCGGGCTCAAAGATTGGCATCTTATAGTTACTTTTGTTGCTTATAGGTGACGTGAAAGTGAGCAGTAAGTAACCCGCACTGTTGGCTAATCACTGTGTTCTTGTTTCGAAACATGGGGCCAAGAGGGGCTTCGCAATTTGATTGAATGAAAAGCTCTAATTTCCTCGCGAAGTCGTCATCGCAGTGGACTTGTGCCGTCGTCGTTGAATATACGTTGCCGCACAGTTTGAACTCAAACAGCTGTCAATGTGTGGACGGCAACTGACACTTTCCTTCGAGGAGCACTCTACCACGTTCTTCTGCAGTTTGTTGATTCTTTGGACGCGTAAGACCATGAATCACTATTCTGCGTATGTGTATAGTCACTTGTACAATGTACGCAATGCCTGAGAAAGGTTTTTAAAAAAACCTGTGTTTTCTACTTCTTGTTGTCTCTCTCTCTCTCTCTCTCTCTGAGATAGCAAGTTGAATTCTTACGAGCCGCTGCGGCATAATTGTCTCAACGAGTAGAACAAAACAAAACGTGGGAAGACAAACATGCAGGGAAGAATAAAAGCACGTGGAGCTGCGACCGTCAGCGCCCAAATGCGAGGCAAAGAAACCAATAAGGCAAGCCGCAATTATCTGAACACGAAAGTGAAGGAGTAATGTGCTGGTTCGTGCATGTCTTTTCGGCTTTGAAGACAAACTTCTGACACTACGATTCTGCAAGACAGATTCTTGGCAGCGTTTACTGTAGAGATAGGTTGGTCATACTTTGACGGCGATCAGACGATACTGACTTTTTTTTGGCATGTGCGGAGCCGGACACTAGTGGAAACAGCTCACTTGCATTCAGTAGCTCAAAGCAGCCTAAATTTGTTATGAAGGCCTGCTGATTAATCTAGTGAAGTGCTTACAGCAGGAGTTGTCGGCCTTGTAAGTTAATGCAGTCTTTGCGAGAAGTGCAGGTGATATTGGTGCTGATAAATTTATGACAATGACGGCAATTACCGTAAGTACGTCTTAGTTGTAGGCCATTAACTATGCGCACCGTCTCAGTGGAGAAAAGTAAACGCAGTGGAGCGCATCCCACTAAATGAATTAGCATGCGCTCTGTAGAGTAATCGACTTATTGTGATGGCGCATAATAACTACAATTTTTGTTACTGCTTCCCTTTGAATTACCCAGGTGATGGAAAACTCACCAGGGTGAGGCCTCTGCCAAGAATCTGGGCACGTATCAGAAAAATGAAGTTCTTGCGATATAACTGTTCGTAAGAGCATATACCAGCTTATCATGATGTCAGACATGTTATTAGCTGGCTGGTGAATGGCCAAGAACGTTTACTAGCAAAGAGTCTTCGAGAATTCCACCACTGAATTCCCATGAAGCCTGGGTATGCAGTCAGCACAATCGGGTAGCAGTATTCATTATGTGATCAAGAGAATTTTCTTTCTTTCTTTCTTTCTTTCTTTCTTTCTTTCTTTCTTTCTTTCTTTCTTTCTTTCCTTCCTTCTTTCTTTCTTTCCTTATTTCTTTCTTTCTTTCTTTTTGGCAGGTTGCACGCCGAGAGATCGTGCAGAAATTCTTTTACTTCTTTTTTTTACTAACCCACGCACTGCACGAACTTCTGGCCCCAGTAATAGTACAGCGTCAAAATGTTGTCAGTACGTCAACGACAATTTCTGAAATGGATAAGACGGCGCACCAGCTACGACGAACGAGGCGTGCAATCAACGTAACCTCATCACGCCGCCTACACGCCACGCGCTCAAACAACCTCGTGCATCCCCAGTTCGGTGCACGCCGAAGGAGCAGCACAATGCGCCGCCGCGTCGTGCAGCCGCATGCGTCGTCGGGGGACACCGCCACGACGCCGCCGCCGCAAGCGGTGGCGACGTCGGCGTCCGCCACGCGCGCCTTGCTTAATTCCCGTAATGGCCTCGCCTTCCCTTAACCCCTTTAGATCTTCTTCCCTCCCGTCTGGACCTGACACGTCGTGTCCCACGGAGCGCGAACAAGCCGGAGCGTCAACTAGCCTGGGCACCCGTTTATAGGGGAGAACCCCCCCCCCCCCCCCCCAAACTCTGGCACTCCCTTTCGTATTTCGCCTCGCCGTCTTGGATTTTACCGCTTTTCGACTGCTCACTTCCCGGCGCAAAATTTAAGAGGTCGAGCGGCGCGGTTTATAATGTGAGAGAACCCAGAAAGGGAGTTCGGGAGCGGGAGAGTGCGGGGAAGGAGGTGTAAGGGGGTCCAGGGGAAGCTGCGGCGCCTCGGGCGCCGCAACGCAGGGCGCGAGTTGGAGACGCCCGTCTCGAAGCGGAAGGAAGGAAGGGGGCGCTGAGGGAGCCGCGCCGTCTCGGCGACGAGTCAAAACATAATCTGGAACCGCCGAGACGGTATACGATCCAGTGCGGTGAGGAGAGATGGGGAGGCGGGAGCAAATTTTCCCTGACTGCATTCCGCCCTGTCGCCTAGTTCTAGACAGCGGTTTTTTTTTTTTAAGTGAGGGGGATGGGAAGCGAGCAGAGGGCTATGTTTGGCCGAGCTGTGGTTAACCGTGTCAGTGACTTAGAACTCTGAAACATGCCCGTTGTCTGTGCACCTGTTGCAAGGAGAACTACCGGCCGAGATCGCCTTAGGGAGCAGTATACGTAGACCGTGGATCCAGTGCAGCGTTAGAGCTGCAGGCAACAGTGTTCCGAGCATGCCTGCGAAATTCCGAAAACGGAGTGGCTTGAGTCTTAGCTGCTGGACTTTAGAAACGTCACTCATGGTGCATGGCCGTCTGGAAACTGTGTGCGATGTGCTCAGTGAGTTCTCCGCGGCATTGTGGCTTTGTACTTTAAATGCAGCCACTCCTTTCTGCTAACTTAACATTTTCAAAGCATCGTGAAAAGTTTGCAATATGGTGTTTGCTATGGCAGTTTTATAATGATTTTGACAACTACAATGATTAATAAGTGCAACAGGATTTCCACTGCTGTAATAATGGGAGTTCCCGAAAGACACGTGTCGGCATCGCAACTGTGTTTGACCGTGGAACGAGCATCCAGACGTCGGTTAACACGAACACGCTCTATCTCATTTGTCACATGCCGAACAACTAAAAACTTGGGCAGACACATAGCTACTCTACATGTAATTTTCATAGAAGGATTGTTCATTTCGCTAATCCGTGATCATCGCAATGAAATGTTTAATCTAAACTGTTGGTTCTCATCGTATGGGGCTCCGCACGTCATCAATTCGCGTTTCGTGGCATAAGCTAGTGGGGCAACCTATTATCTCGTTGTTCGCGTCTCTCGTTAAAAAACATCAGCCCGAAAATATACACCCGCGAGGAAACGCGTAACGAAATTGGTTTAGGTGCAGGTGCTTAAAAGCTCCCAACGTCATTTTTTCCCTTGCCATTGGACCGGCCCTTCTATTATTGCGGCAACACTGCCGCCTTAGGGTGCACCAAAATCGCATCACAATTCTGGCTTAGCCTTGCGTCGAACTACAAGCCGCAGGCGCCTTCGGTAGATCCAAGCCCACGGCTATACAGAAATCACCGGCGCTCCACCGCACAGGCGATGTTGCATCACTGCCACTATAGCAACCGGAGCCGCAAAGCCTGCGCGGAGGGCGAGAAGGAGTTGAAACACGCGCGTATATCTTCGTTACTTGACTTTGTGCCGAGAACGCGAGAGCATCAAGTTTTAAAGGAGTGCAGCTGGCGGTGAGGAAACCGTTCTGTTCTCGCAACGTCCCCTTCGACGACTCCATATAGCCGGCTCGCAGAACCGTAAGGCAGCGAGTGGGCCCACAATGCTCGCGCGCGCCTTTCACGCACGAGATGCTACCTTTGCCATAAATTCGCAGTAAGCAGGAGAGCACGCGTTCCCTCCATTGTGTTCGCCTGCTCCGGCCCGTGCCAGGCGCACTCGCCTGAAATGAAGAACGTGCCCGTAAGGCGTGTACGTACAACCTTTGTCCCAGAGTAAACAAAATAGGCGAGAACGCCAGAAGCGATTACTACCCCTACACCCCTTGTGTTCCCACGAGAAAGTACTTTACAAAACCACGCGGTGTCTAAGCCTACTCGCCCGAATGAGGGAAAGCGTGTTGTACAGCGTGCAAGCGCCTGTTGGCCTCGTCTGGGGTTCTGGCTTTGGATTTGTCTTTTTGGCTAAGCGCGCGCGAGAAGGTACGATACTGAGAGCCCGCGATGACACGCCCCTGGCTCTTGCTCCGTGGCGACTTAATCAGGTACGTAGCCTCTGGAGACGCGGTCCGGCATGCCGCTCTTCGAAGCAAAGAAATGCCGCTCTCCGGAGGAGCGTATTTTGAAGCGAGAACTTTTAATGAGTTCGCTGGCGGCGAACTTCACATACGTTAAGACCGGCTCGAATACGTGTTGTCGAGCACTCGTGCAGTTCTTAGGAAGAAATTTCGGCCCCCTTGTGAGCGTGAAAATGTGAGCCGAAGTTATTCAGCCTTCGATTATTACCAACTTTTCCTATAGTGTGAAGAGAGATGGTAATCGTAATGCAGTCGTCATAACGCTCTGCGAATTCACTTTTACTTGATGCCGATGCTAAGCACCCAATACAGAGTCATTGACTAAACACGCCTCGACAGAGCGTTGCAACGGTCAGTTCGACATCATCGCGGCCTTTATTTGCAAGAGAAGCATACTTTCAGCCACGCAGGCATCGATGGTTGCATTTACACACCGTATCACATAAAAATAAAAAAAATGATATAGAAAGAAGGAGAATATAAATATAAAGGAGGATTTCTTCAAGAAACACTTGACGTGGTTCTTTACACACTCAGCCCTTTTTACGGAAAACAGGCGCGCACAAATGCGAGAAGGGGGCCTCTAGGTAGGATGTACCGGTACAGAGTTTTTGGCTCCTCGAAAACTTTCTGGCATTTGTGCGCGCCTGCTTTCCGTAAAAAGGGCCGAGTGTGTAAAGAACAACGTAAAGTGTTTCTTGAAAAAAAAAAAAAAACTCAGTGCCCTTCCACTCCCACTCTCTGAAGAAGGATGACCAGCGAAGCTGTGTATTGTTGCGTACTCCATGGTAGCGCATCGTACTGCTGCCGAGTTCTAGCGACGCCTGTTTATCGAAGCTCGACCGACGTTACTATTGAGTAGCGTGGCGTTGTCGGCGGGCTGCAGGCATCCCGTAGACCATGGCGACCAGGCAGGGACGGCACGATTTCTAGTGCGAAACTTGCGCGGTTTATTCAAAGGTTAGTGAAGGATGATAAGAAGCGAATGAAGTGTTGTAAAGGTACACTTCGGAGCCCCTTAAATAGGCTCTCTAAAATTGTGGGAGGGATCTTGCTCCCGTCGACATCACGTGACAGGCACATAGTCTGGTTTTTGAATGGCCTTCTCCGTAGATACCAAGCCTGCAGCAAGAAAAGAGCGTCCCGCCTCCGTAGATACCAAGCCGCAGGGCCGGGATCGTAGACCGCTTATCCTTCTCTTTCGCGCGTTGCTGGTTCGCGGAAGTTCTCCTGTAGAGCTTGACAATTCGAGGAAAGGGTCCCTCTGAAGTCGCACACCCTGCGGGGCGGGGCGCCCGCCAGACCGGCATACACTCGAGACAACCATGGCGAATTAGGAAGTCACACTTCGTTTCAATGAGGCATGGTGGTCGAGAATCCATTTTGCACGGGGTGCTAGATGCCAACCGTAACAGTATGCGGGCCCCTTAAGGGCGAACTGCACCTCCACCGCGGGTCGGCCCGGCATTGCACTATCTTCAGGATCGGTCCACGTATGGGGAGTGCTTAACGCCTGCTTCCCCTCCGCCGTGGGTCGCGCCGGTATTGCACTATCTTCGGGATCGGCCCACGTATGGGCAGTGCTTAACGCCTAGTTCACTTCCGCCGCTAGTCGGCCCGGTATTGCACTATCTCCGAGGTCGGCCCACGCATGGGGAGGGGAGTCTTTCGCTTACGACATGAAAATTTCCTTGGACGATAGAGGTATACAGCTTCGCTGTAAAAATGGTCCGCTGGCGTCGTGTATAAGATTCCTTCAGAGTGCGGCAAGGTATATATCGGCTAAACTGGGCATTGTAAATGTTATCGCCTGCGAGAGCATGCGCTATCAATGAAGAATGGGACTGGCTCGCGTTTGCCATATCACTGCAAAGGGTGCAAGTGTGTACCTCTGCCGGAAAGCACATGCACATTACGAAAAAGTAAGGATACGGTGGCACGGGAACAAGCAGAGGCGATGTATATCAAAGTTTGGTGACCAGTGTTCGCTGATTGTCTCTTCACGGGAATGAGTTTAGTTTCCTGGCTGATAGGACATGATTAGGCTTGGTTTCTATCTCATGTGACCTCGCCCGGGTACGTTCTTGTTCGCACGCCTGAGGGTATATAAGTGAAGCATCGGGGAAAATAAGAATCAGTGACGAGTGTGCGCCTGTCCGTTGTCTTTAATTCTGTTGTCCGTGTTCTATATTTTTGAGCCTAAACCGTTTCTATAAGCCATGTACCAACTAGCCCGGCAGCAGACGTTACTAAAGGATAATTCTGTTGCACGGAAACTCAAAGATCAAGCCCTTTTCCAGCTGCCGTTTGAGGTCTGTCTGAGTGGCGGCGGCCGCTAGGTGGCAGTACTGTTTTCAGGCAAGCACGAGCCGACGAAAAATCCCAACCAACTGGAAGTCTAACAGCCTCGCTGAAAAAGAAAAAAAAAAGAATTAAAAGCTGCACGTGTAATCACGAGCACCCAAACTGCAGCGCGACCGCGTGAGGAAGTCCTGGGCACTTTCTCGACCGCGAGCGGCCTTTTTTTTTTGGGGGGGGGGGGGGGAATAAATGTACGTGCTGTCTGGGCGCCCAATGGCCAACGCCGGGCGCTCCGTTATTTCACCGTCCGTGTATTTATTAGCTTTTTTTTTCCTTCACACCTTAAGTCGATATCCCCTCAGAGCATTCTCGTTCCGCTTCCGTCCATTTCCTCCCGCAAACACAGTGTGCGCGAGGCATTAACGCCAGAAAGACTACAGAGCTTTTTCAAAAAGAAAGAAAGAAAGAAAGAAAGAGAGGAAACGAGGCACGCGCGCACAAGCTCGCATTCAAGCGAGAACCTCATCGGGTCCGCGGGGGTAGGTATTAGAGAAGAGCACGGTCCGCCGAAGAAAAGGACAGGGAATGAAGGAAGGAAGGAAGAAAGGAAGGGAAGGAAGGGAAAAAGGGCTTACGAAGATCGAAAGTTTCGATCACTAAACACAGTGCGAATGGTTCGCCGCCTGTCATGGGACCAACACGCCAAATCGCCGCCTACGCGTGAAGCCCGTATAGGGGCGCTTCCACGCACAATGGGGCTGGAATGAGCGTTGTGCCGCCTTGGCGGGCGGCATAGCAGCGCCGCGCCGGCCCCCGACGCCATTACGTATATGCGATACTACCTTTGCTTTTTTTTTTTACTTTTTAAATGTTGCTTTCTTAGCAAAGCGGCAGGAGTGAAAGTTCGTGCGCCACGCGCCCCGATTGATGCATAGCGGGATGTTTACCGTATAACGGTGCAGCCGTCCGCCAATGCCGCTGCGTATGTTTTGATGTCCTAAGCCGTGAATGGTGCATGAAGGTTCGATCACAACGAGCAATCGGCAGTTCTACCGGAAGCAGAATTATTGACACGTCCGGGGCTTATAGGTGTAAACATTTCCTTAGCACAAGGAAGTTGCCACTAGTTGTATACTGGCACGCCCATAACGCACCCCCCACGAGGCGTTAGAGTTCGTGCGACGTTAGTTTTGCGTCGGTCGATGAAATAACTGCAAACGAAAGAGCCGCTGTGGTTTCTTACGTTACGAAATTTTGGGGACGCTGAATGGGCACACCCGCGAATCACTTGCTGCTGTTCCGAGACTCTTGAAATCTACATTTCTTGCTATCCGTTGAGAAGAGGATTGAGCTATAGCCGGCTCGGCCACTACAGGAGGAGCATAATATCTACCTACTTCAGTGAAAGAAAAATATACGTAGGGAAAGGAGAGTGAGTGTAGAAGAGGTAGGAGATGTATATGATGTGTTCCAATTAAACACGATGAAGTTCACGGATTCATATTCTTTCAGCATTATCCACGAAGAAATGGAGGAACTTCGGTCATTCGAAATATATCCAGACGTGTTAGCCAACAAAAACTGCAATAAAGGATTTAACAAAAAGACAGAACCCTGTCGAAACAAATGCGCGGATCAAGGGCAGAGAAATAAAATAAATTTCTAAAAGTAAGAGAGCGATAGATGCATACGAATACGTCTTATATATAGGAATGCAGGCAACAGAAACCATTTCTGTTCCCAAATAATCTATCGGACCGCTGTCCACGACAAGACCGCGCACGACTGTGAGAACGATTTTGTAAGAAGTGTTCCAACGTAACGTGAAGCGATTCATTAAGCCAACTTATTTCCGCGAACAGCCTCCGTTTATTATAAAAAAAAAAAAGGAAAACGGAGAATCGCAGCCTTCATCCAGAGGTCTGTCTCGAAGACAGTCCACGCAGCACGCTTGCCTTCTACACGATCAGAAGCGGCGGTGACCGCCTGTCCCCGGCGTCGTTCTCTCCACTGTACCCCGGTTTCCGCCGGCTGCCCTTCCCCCCTCCCCCGGTCTCTATCGGCGCTTCGGTGTGCGAACCAGAGCACCTGCGTGTGTCACTTCGCGCTCGCGGTTGTGTGCGCACGCGCTCTGTCTCGCCAAAGGCCCATTCAGCGCAGAACAGCGGACTAGGCCGGGGTCCCGGTCGCCCGGCGGGCGGCGAAGCCCCCCGCGACCAACAATGCCGACCGCGTTATGGATTGCCCCTCGCGAGCGAGCGCGCGTACTCCGTAATTGGGCTTCTCGGCGGGTGCGCTACGGAAACTTGGGACGCCCGTCTCCCGGCCTGCACGCGCTGTGCGTACACCTCGAACTTTAGCAGCCACGCGCAAAGAAAGAGGACCCTTTGTGCGCCCCTTGGTGGCCCACATGTGTAAGGCCAACGTTTGCTCCCTGTTTCGACTTTCGCTTATCTGTCTTTATTTCCGAATTTTTATTCCGGCCACCTCCGTTTCCTCTCCACTTGTTTTCCGCGCCGTTCCTCTTAGGTCTGAAAGGTGCGTCCTTGTTATCGTGTTTCGTCTGCCGTTTCGCACTGCGCACAGGAGGAAAAGTAATTGCGGGAGCGCAAGAGAGAGAGAGAGAGAAAAGAAAAAGCGGGATTTCATTCCGGACGTTCGTAGTTCACTTTCATCCGCTGTCAGCGGTGTCGTGTGCTTGTAGCTGCTGCCGCTGCTGCTGCTGCTGCTGCTGCTGCTGCTGCTGCTGCTGCTGCTGCTGCTGCTGCTGCTGTCCCAGAGCGCCTTGTCACGCCATGACAGAATCATTCGGCTCTTGCAACCTCGTAACCTCCAGATCCTGCCACAACATATATATAAAGCATCCTGCGTGATCTGTTTCCGCTTTTACGTGACACTTCACCGTCTCCCTACCTGACAGTGACCTCATTTGGGAGTTCAGGCCACGCAGAGTGTCGCTAACCGAAACGAACGCTTGCGTCAAACGAAAGAAAAGAAAAAAGAAGGCATTGTAGCTATGTGTACAGCAGCCTAGCCGGCAAAACCTCTACATGGTCTCACTTGATGTGAAGCGACCTTACTGTTTCGCCTGCGAAGAGGCAGGCAGTGCTATTAGTGCCTAATCATAATTGTGGGCAGTGCTAATTGCAGCACATGCACGGTTCAGAGGCTACCTTGAAGCTCCTGAGATATGACTGCCAATTCCTTCGATGACCAGTCTTGCCCTATGCACCAATTTTAGAGAATTAGTTCACGTATAAGCGCTTGAACCTATTTAATGGATGCCCTCTATCAATGAGCGAAGTGCTTGCACCACGGTCGCACCCTAATATGTAGGGGTCATGCCGTCAGCGTCCTTCGTGGCTTCTTAATAGACAGCGATGTTATGGAATGCTTCTAAGTAACACTTCTGTTTTGTTGTGTTTGAGGTACAAATTCAGTGTTATGCTCTCCGTTATAATTTTATGAACAAGTTTAGATATCACTCATATAATCGATTGGAGTTGTGTGATTCACGGAATGTGATGTGGTGACTGCACCAAATAATTTGTCCGGGCTTCCGGTACTCAAGTCCGTGATGAGACTATATATGTATGCTTGAGGCTTGTGTTACATATGCAGTGATTGTTGTTTTCGTTTTACTCTCTCCTCCTTCTTTTATTTTTTCTCGTTCCTAGGTAGTGTTTGGAACTTGGGATAGGACAGCTCTAAAGAGGCTTACGGTTCCATTTCTCTTCACGCAGTAACAGCAGGAAAAATTTAACAACAGCTATTTTGCAGCGTAGGAGTTCTTGGGATATCGGTATCGTGCTTTTGCGATGCGCAAAGCTGCGAAAGCACTGCTGCGTCTTTTTTTCTTCTTTTTTATGTTCACCTGCCTTTGTTCCCGCATGTAACTGAATCACGAACTCGAGCGTGAGTGTACGGGGTGGTAACTTTTGTTCTAGTCTTCTCTTTGATATTTCTTGTCCTCTTCCTCTCTTCTACAATGCAGGATAGCTCTCCGTTCTCAGCCTGATTATTCCGCTTTCGTTCCTCATTAATTATCTTTCTCTCATTCTCATTGATTGGGCTATTAATTATGTCCTTGCATTTCGCTTAATAACTTACGCACCTCCTCTCAGCTATCGTTGATATGGGAAATAATTCGCCAGTCACCGACCGATTCGTTCGTTCATTCGTTCGTTCGTTCGCTTCACTCACTCACTCACTCGTAATACCTTCTACATCCTGTCGCTAGCTAATATCACTCAGTTTCATGTGAGAAATTTTCTAAAACGATCATCGTTATCATCATTAACAGCCTAGTTTATGGCCACCGCAGGACAAGGACGCGTGTCTTCAAACGATAACCAATGACACCTGTCTTTCGTAACCTCACTCCGTCATAGGCTTGTAAATTTAATTCTCGGCAGCACACGATTGCTTTTCTTATCCCTTGACAGCCCGTATGCACGAGCCTCTTAAGTTTTATAAGGAGCAACGAGCTTTATAAATTCATTTACTACCTAGGCACTCAGGCCATGTATATTTTTTTTCATTTAGTTTTAACAAAGACATTTCATTACTCCCAGCACTCTTCCCTAGGCACCACATTCTGTCGCTGTATCATAAATCATCGGTAATCTGCTCAGTGCATTCGTTACATGAGGCGCCCAACAATTCCTACTATCGTTAACCTTAACTAAGATATCAGCTACGTCCGTTTTCTATCTAATCCACCCCGCTGCCTTCCTGTGTCTTAACGACAATCACTATCACCATTTCCACTTCCATCGCTTGTTGCGCGGTCCTCGGATTGTTCTAGTGCTTTTCTTGCTACCTCCAAAGCTCAGTCTACATAGGTTGGTGCTTGTAGACGGCGTACTTAATTTACAAGGAACTATCCTGTTCCTACTCATACTAAAATGAATGTAGATCCAATGCACATATTGGAACCCATGCGAAGCGAAGCGGTTGTTCGTGTGCATAGAGTCCCAATGGCAATGTGTACAGTCGTGTTGGTATTCGCCCTATTGAACACGTCATCTCACGCAATGCTTATATTTACGCATTGAAAAGGTTACAACCTCAATGTCGTGTAACCTTTATGTTTACATACAAGGGCGTTCACAAGATACGCCCAAATGGAAACACCAAGTCAGCCTTATGCAGTGTGAGATATCTATGCAGATATCTCACGAGCACGAATGCGATGTATGACGCCCGTCGAGGATAGGATGATCGGAGGTGTATGTACAAAGAAGTACGACATACCTAAATGCATTTAACGGGCACTATGACGAAAAGCCATTCCAAACTGTTTCTATTGCATTTCTGCGATCAGTCCACCGCGATTGGTCAAAAAATATTTCGGGCTATACCCGCTTCGCCTGTCTGTCGTGTGACGTCACGAATACCACTGAAACTCCCCGTGTGATATGACGTGTACACGCTGATTGTGCGTCATTAGACCGAACATATGAAAAATAATTATTTGCGATTCCCCTCCTGTTTCGCCATGAGCCCACCGCTATTGGTCAAAAGCTTTCGGGCTGCGCCCACTTCGCCTTTCTGTCACGCGACGTCACAAAACATCAAAAGCCCGGCCCGCGAAAGTGACGTTTAAGCATTAAACATGCATTAAAATACCGAACAAAACTGATTTTTTTTTCAGTATAGCCAGATACTACACCGTTCCGAAAGAAATGTATGTTTTACATTGTAGAGTTCCGTACATATTGTGTCACAGTCGCACCTACTCATTTTGGAGGAATCGCCAATAATATGCACATTCCCCGGGCCCCCCATAGAATTTTTTTTTCTTCATTAGAAAGTTGGCTCTGCGGCATAAAACATGTGAGGCATGCATTTTATGCGCGCAGTCGACCACAGCCCTTTAGGGAGCACGGGATCTCAGGAAACGTTGAATTTCCGAGCACCCTGTAACAAGTACCAAGTAAAACCGTGCATGTTGTTCGCATGTACTTTAGTATACGGAAACAGCGTTGTGATGTGTGAGTTTTCTTGTTACTATTACAGGCTGTTCGGAAATACAGCTTCTTGCTTGGCAATTCGGTTCTTTAATTTGGCTTGTGGACAAAAGAAAGAAAATCAGATTAGGTAGATCAAAAAAGCTATTGCACATCTTGCGCTGCCAGTTTAATTAAGCGATTTGTGTACTTTAGGGATACTTGTAAGCCGTATCCATATGGGCTGGTTTTAGGCAAGGAGAGCTTCGCTTCATTGCTGCTTACAGAGCAGATGCTGTGCAGTTGCTACTTCAAACCTGAATGACGATACCGTTGAGCCTTATCTGTCGCCTCTTGGTACTTCAAAACCAGACTTCGTTGGCGTTTCATTTCGGGTATTGTTAACAACAGCATAATATGCAAAAATGTCTTCCCAAGAATCATTACCGCAATGCATGCAAGCAGCCACGTTTGCACTGTTAGTGCCGGCGCGGAAGGTGCCATCTCAACGACATCATTTTGCCTTCGGTTTTCGAGTTCGTTCTATCCTTGCGCAAAAGAGTGAGACATTTGTTTTGTCCGCTTAGTAGGCGCAACGAGAATAGTTGTCCATTGGTCGCACTTATATTGCACTACAGATGCGGAAAGTAGAATGCGCGTGTAGCATAGAACCGTAGCTCTGAGAAGAGGGCACAAGATAGATGATAGAACGAACGGCGCACTCAGAGCGTCGCGTTCGTCCCGTCATACTTCTTGCGTCTGTCTTGTTAACGATACTGTTGCTCCTTTAAGCGCGAACTGACTAGCCCAATAACAAGTTCTGCTATGCCGTCTAGTAAACCTGTTACGGCACGGCAAATAGACGAAATGACTAGTCAGTGCAAGCAGAGCTTAAATCAATTTAAATGAAAAATGGCTTTAAGCCAGCTGCTTGTCTTTGCGGCAGGCGAAGAGTTCAAAACGAACAGTCCCCTGTCTGTCTCCTTGCAAGCGCGACCGGTGGTATACACTTGACGATTTCAGCGTCCCCGAATTCGTTCTCAAAACGCTCGCAAAAAACAACGGCGGCGGAATCAGGGCGAGACACGACTCGGGCCCAAGGTCCCATTCGGCGAACAGAGCAAACCCGTTGTTCTATGGAGAGAACCATCTTTCTTCCTTGCAACCGGTTCCGCTGCGCGCCTTACATTTTTCATCCAATGCCTGCGTCAAGAGGAAGTCGTTCATGAACTGGTTCAGATTCAACGCTTTACAAACACCCACCCACACGCACGCACACACGCACGCACGCACGCACGCACAGACAGTAGAAGAGGCAACTGTACGTCTTCGCGAAGTCGCAGTTTCCGGCACGTCCCTTGGACGCACCCCAACGAATGTTGTTGTCCCATGCACAGTGGCAGCATACAGAATTTCACCAGCGTTCACACACTTTTTTCGCTCTAGGAAGGTTTTAATGGAGTGTGCCCTTCCGCCGAGATGCCATCCGAGTGAGCGCCATCCGCGTTGAGCTAATGCTGCGCTCTTTCTTTTTTTCTCTTAAAGAGTACCAACTACGTATGACCTTACTTTGTTGAAAAAGAAGTTAGACATACTCGACATTATAAGAACAGAAATGAGAGTGAAAGAGAGCGTAAACTCTCTTTCCTGTGTCAGCACGAATGTACGCTTGTACGTTTGTACCACGTTTTTCTGCCCTCGTCCTTGAAGTATAAATTGGCGACCTCACGGAGAGCAATCGCGACATATTTTTTGCATCGTGCCGCCCGGTTTCGATACATTCGTTTCACACGAAACTACAATAATGCTGACATCACGTCATAATTGTGAGCCACGGGGTGCCATGCTTTAATTCGGTGGAGGAAGCCCCTCCTCCGGATACTTCGGGATGGGACGACACTCACACCAGCCATCGCTTGGGCTTGGGGTCAACGATGCGAAGACAAAGTCCAGTGTCCGAAGTGCTCCGCTCTCGAGTCGGCAGCGGATACTCGCCCTCTACTTTGGACGTACCCCGGGACAAAGACAGTCCGCGAAAGTGCGCTTAATGGTGTGTAGCTAAGAACTGACCAACCTGAAGACTATGAAAGATGGATCATAGAGAACACGTTCTATAAGTAGTTTTTATTGTATCTGCATGAAACTGGCCTTCATGCTTGCGTTTAATTACATCCTATGTAATTACACGGCGCGGTAACCCAAGCGAATAAATAACATTAAAAAATCGGTGATCGTGTGGAACTCACCACCGAAGCGATGACAGCATAGTCGACGCGCAGCAGAGAAGTATTAGTGCGCGAAGTGAATGCGTCAACTCCAAGCGACGCACCATGCCGAAACTGCGTCGGTGACAATGCCATCGTACTCTCGCAATACATGCCCCACTTTGGAAAAAAGAGCAGTGTGTTGGAGGTAATGTTAAACGAGGCTGTTCTGCTTTTATGAGTGAATGGGTACCTTTGTTGCAACAGTGAGCCATGTTCTAAAAAAAAAAAATGAGTATTGACGGAGGTCTGGACCTCTAACTATTGGTATAGCAAAGTTTGCTAATGCCCGGGGCTGGTTTAAATGCCAGCACCGCAGAAAGCACGGGGATCGAGCGCGCCCTAGGACTGGACTGGCCAGCTACCTGGCATAAAGAGCGTCACAGTCAATATAAATATCCCCCGTTTTTCTTTCTTTTACATTTTCTTCCTTTCATTTCACATTACTTTCAAGACATTCTGTTTCTTTTTTTTTTAACCAACGCAAATGGCCAAACCAAAATCTATAAGGAAAAAAAAAAACTTAGCCTACTCTCCATACCATACCATACTCTAACGCCTATAATCCATCATGTTCCACCAACATGAAGAAATGAAAGTAGGCGGACGGAGCAGAAGTATGCGAGGGAATGGGGAGAGGTGAGGGCGTGGGGAATAATTTTCCCTACGTGGCGGAATTCGAGCCTGCGACCACGGCGACTCACCCGCCATCAAAGAAGACAGGCCATTTTATTCTGGGAATCGCCGAATTACAAGACGTCCCACAAGCCGGGGGAAGCGGGAGGGGGGACGGCGTGCATTACGACGCATTTTATCCGATATACGTGAAAGAAATAAAAGCAACTTCTCCTCCTAGAAGCGTGCAATCTTCTTGTTTCCCTCTACCAAATCGTTTGGGCGTGCCCTGCCACCCGTTCCGCTCGCGCAACGAGTAACCAAATCGCACGCAATACACGAAGCGACGATCCGATGACAGGCGCTTATGCACGCGACGCGACCCCGCCCCCCCCCCCCTCCCCCGCCATAAAAAAAAAAAAATGTCTCTCAACGAATACGCACCCGCAAAACTGCCGGCGCTCAATTTCGCAGAGTCTACACCGACACCACCAGCACGCCCGTACTTCGAACGACGACCGCGAGAAGAGCCAATAAGGGAGACGATGTTCGGAGCGAACGCTCGAACGCGGGCCCGCAGGCACGCACGCCAGCACCGCTAAAAGGGTCATGACTTCGGAATACGCAGCTTGCTTCACATCTCCGGCGCACGCTATAGAAGTGCGTGATGAGAATCCCGCCTTCCATACGATCGTGCAGCGCACGAGCATCCAAGTCCCGTCGCCGACACGCTCTCTTGAAGGATCGCACCCTCCTTTCTCCTTCGACGCGATCGCAAGCGTGATCGCGCCCGCGTGACTATGCAGGATATGTTCGTGCCAGTGCCTTCCAGAAGGACGAGCGACGCGCCGAACTCGACGGGGGCAGATCGAGTTATAAATTTAGGAGTGCCTCTCCGCCTTCCCCCTCGGCCGGGCAGCGGCGCGCCGTACACGCGATCCTGCAGACGAACCGTTTGCGTTTCTATCTTTATTATTATTTTTTCATCTAGCGTATTACCTTTCATTGACGACTCCTCATTAGAGTAATGAAAAGTTGCCGCATCAGCGCGGACTATCGAGTGAACGGCGGTGTCAAAGCACGCGTATACGGCGCGAGGGAAGGGCTTGCCCGGACGGCTCTCCGGCTGACTGGTCGCTAACTGGTCGCGAGTGAACGAAACACGAGAAGACAACCCTCCGCCACCTACGTATTCTAACACCGTCGCTCCCGCACGCCTGCTTGTGAAGGACAAAGGAATACAAAAAGTTGAGATTACTAGAAAATGACACGCAAGAAGCTTTGGGCACTCTGGATGTAGTTCCGTCCCGTCCCCCCATTCCTCCTCCGTCTTCTACTTTCTTTCTTTCTTTCTTTCTTTCTTTCTTTCTTTCTTTCTTTCGTCAACGGCGAGCTCATTGTTCGGCGGGTGCTCCACGTGGCACGACGATGGCGTGTCTTGATTTACGTCCCGAAAACACGGGTATACACCGAATCGGCTTGCGGGGCCGCTGGGCCCGCGCGGTTTGTCCGGCAAAGCGACCGCTGGAGATCGGCCTGCCTCTCTCCGGTTACGGCGCGCCCGGGGTAACGTAATTTACGACGAAAAAAGCTCTCGCGATCGCTCGTCAGCTCGCGCCGCGCGCAATCACCGACTTGATTACGCCAGCTTCCTCTCGTCCTCCAACGATAACAGCTCAGAAAGGGAGAGAAAAGAATTCAGAAATTTAAAAAAAAAGAAAGAAAAAGGAACAGGATGTTTTCGATTAGGAAAGGACCTTCCAGAAAAAGAAAAAAAGAGAGAAAGGAAAAAGAAAAGCGTGTCAGGCAAGTATGTAGACCAAGTCGCTGACGCCGAGCCGAATAACAGTCTTACCCCGTATTTTCCGTACCGCCGTCGTCTACGCGGCGACCGCGATCGGCCTCAATCTCAATCTTAGCGAAGAAGCTCGATCTCAACCCGGTAGCGGGCCTTGTTTGGTTTAGCCATTAACGGTCAAATTAGGTCAATAATTTCTGCTCCTTGCAAGGCACTCATCTTTCTTTCCCTTTTTTTTTCGTTTAGCCGGTCAGCTAGGTCGTGAGGGTCGTTCGCGTCGCCCTAATGAAAACTGGATGGGCTGAGTCTCCTTCCTGCTCTGTATATCGATGCCTCCACGCGCGGAGTGTAATTTTCGACAGCAATCAAGACGTGTAATGAGGAGAGTGGAAAAAAAAGAAGTGTCCATCGGATAAAGCGTAATAATTTTTCTCGCGTTATACTGCGGCCCCGTGCGGATTGCTGTCGATAAAATTAGCCTATTTGCGGGGCGAACCGGACTGGAGCACTTGCACCTATTTTGTACGAAGGAACAAATGGGTGATAATCGACGCGACGACAGCGAGAACGGAACGAGGTTAGCAGAAAAATAGAAAAAAAAAAGAGAAAAGAAAAGCTGCCGCTAATCAATTCCGCTAAGTGGCGCTCTAGTCGTTTCACGGATCTCCTCGTAAATTTGGTCGGAAATGACGGTTGCCTCCTGCTGCAGCTCGTTGCGAAAGTGTAAAAATTTAGCTCTAGAAATACTATTTCAAATCGTTGTTAAGGCAAGTCCACACCGTTGATTTTCTAACGCACCATCATCACTGTACGTTGTTAAGTGGCAAGATATACAAAGTAGTGTATACTGCATGGTCACGTATAGATTTATAGTTTTTAAAGAAAACCCTTGGTAGCTGAGGGACAGCTGTTCTCGCACCTCTAATAAACATTGTTACATAGCCACGGATATTGATATTGAAAGCGACGATGTAGTTCTTTTTTCACACCGTCCTGACGGTAGGCACCTTTATTTCCTAAAATCTAAATCATACTTTTCACAGACTTACACCTTTACTCAGATTACTGACGAGCCAGAAACCCACCTGTGCTAATTTTGCGGTGATGCGATCTGTTTTGGGAAACGTCATTGGGGCACTAACATAGCGCTGTAGCAACCTTGCCATTGCGTGAAGTCAATGCATTCAAGGAGGGCGCCACGTTGCAAACAGCAGGATCAATGAAGTATATAGCATGCAGAAGCGTAGACAGCGCGACAATATGAGGATCCCATACACTGTGGAACTCAATATATACGAGACACCTTTAGTGACGGTGCGTGCGCTAAACATGCTTCAAATTGCAACATATTGCTACGAGAGCAGCCATGTTGATACGCCGCTGTCGTCGTGCCATATTATCGTCGTTAGCGCCATTCAATATGCCCATGTCGTAGTCATATATGTATTATTGTTGTTCCTGCCATCGTCGTCATTATTCCGTCGTTGCCGTCACGTCATCCCAGTCATCGTGACGTCTTCGTTGCTGTTGTCGTATTCGTGTCATGTCACGGCATCATTGTCATCATACTGTCTCATGCCGTCGCTCAGTGTTCAACGTCGCATCGCTCTCGTCATTGTAGTCGTTGTCCGGCTCGCGTCACAACACTCACGCTGACTAGCCATGCATAAACACATTGTGCCATCCGGTAACACGGCGCAGAGCAGAGACCTCAGATGCGAGATAGATAACCAGATATTCATACAGCCGCAAAGTGGGAGGGATGACGCGAATAATACCTGGCGGTAAATATACAGCCTGCACGAATAATTTGACTAGGATGACTCGGTGCAGGCGTGTGAGCACGCGGCTGCTTCTGGGCCTCCGCTGGCTCCTCCTGGCGCCTGTATGATGTATGACAATAAGCACAAAATCTGCCTGCGATCTCGGAGGCCATGTGCGCACTAATGGCCTCGCGCGCATTGTCAGCGCGTAGCACGCGAAAGATCGGTGGCACTGCACGTGCGGCGCAACGCAAAGCGATCGGCATTCTCATTTCCCGTGGTGCTTTGGTGGCTATCCTGGTGCGGCGTTTGTTAGTTTCATGTTAAGAGATGTGAAGTTCATGTTAAGAGATGTGAGGGTCATGTTAAGAGATGTATACCACCAGTACAACACGCAGGTGGTACTTCTCCGCGGGCCTGGAATGTCACGCAGTTCGAAGCACAACTCGTAACGCTGCACGAAACAGGCGAAGTCCGCGCGAATGTCTCGCATAGAACAAGACAGAGCCTGGTCGATCGCATGATAAATCGCTCGTAATTCGAAACACGTTTGGCGCGCACGCAACTTCTTTGTCGTCTGATCTCACGTATCTCGGCGTTCACCCCCCTCCCCCCGTTCTTCCCTCGCATCTCGCGCTGTCCGTTCTACGCTTTAGTGTCGAGCGATGTTAGGAAAAGACAACGATACGGGAAGCGCAGGAAGTCAAAGCGATCCTAGACGTGGAACACTAAGGCCAGATCTGAGAAGACTGCACACTTTCTGCTTTTTTTTTTTTCTTCCACCAGTAGCTGGAGACGTCCCATCGGATTCCCTTCAATCCTCTCCTTTCTTCTTCGCTGTCAAAGCCTGACGGACGAACCTGAGATTGCTACGGTATCGCGTAGTAGCTGCAGGGCATATATCGCGCTCCTTCGCAAGGCGATGCGTTTCACATGTACTACTTATCTCAGGTTCTGGCGGGACCGGCTCGCAAAAGTCAGCGAAAGCTTCCTGGGAAACTCGAACGCCTACACTTCCACCACTCGTCCTCCCCCTTTTGCCCCGATGCACACACACACATAGTTCCCGCACGTGGAGTTCTGACAAGTTACGAAAAAGTATTCGCAATGACGCACCGAAGAAAGCGCGTTTTCTCGCTTCTATGCCCGTACTTGCCTTCGTCAAGGCCGTATTCGCTATGGAAACGCACGTTTTCGGAAGATACTGCGACGTCCCCTGCCTTGGCCGATGTACGCCGGTCCGCTTTCGCAACGCCAACCTTTCGGTGGGCCGCAAGTTGTGTGCGCAGTTACGGGACTCCGAGCGGAATGGCGTTTTCGTTATCGAAATTCTGGGAATCTCTGCAGAAAGCGCAGGGAAGGGGGGGGCTCTAGTGCGAGGTGAGAAAATGTGGAAATCACTTTCTGGGAAGCCAAGGGAAAGAAAAGGCACTCGATCTGGCTTCGGGAGCTGACCTATGTACGGAGAGCCGGGCGATGGGGGAAAGCAAAGTTTTGCAGATCCTCGCCGCATGCGGCGACCGCGTAAGGTCAGAGGTTGTGTAGCCAGACATACAAAAGATGTTTCACGCTAAAGTTGAAGCCCCATAGAGGATCTCTAGGCCTGAGAGACCTTTTTATATGTGCCAAGAGTACGCTGTCGACGCTCCAGTCAGAGTCAGTGCACTAATCGACCACTGTACGCACCTGCGATAGTATTTCTCACGAAAGAGCCTGAAATAGAGCTGAGCATTAACAGGATGAGCGCAAGATAAAAATCAATGTTCACCTGGCTAGAACAACTCCAGCCAGGGGGACGCAACTACTAACTATTTTGTTGCGATGCTTCGGGTGTGTGAAGGGAAAGACAAAGTGGAGCCGGCAAGACGGCAAAGTAATTTTTCGTCTTTACAGGGTATGTACACAGGTACGCACGGTGCGGTAATACCTCATTACTTTGAAGGAAAGTAGAAGGAAAAAAAAAACGTTACAAATGGCAAATGCAACGAAGTTTTAACTAACTACTCAGTATACTCTAAAGCGCTGTGACACCAGCAGCGGACTCGCAGAGATGTCGACGCGTCACGTGTCGAAGCGAATATACGCCTACAGTGCTCGCTTTGGGCCTTACCGGGAAGATTGGTACAGCGAAGAGGCCGAACCTTATTCGTCCGGCGTTTCGTCTTTCCTTTTCTGTTTTACCACGTGCGCTTATTTCCGAGCAATACAGGGCAAACGTTCCGGTAATCTTTTTTTTTCCTGTCTTTCTTTTTTGTTCTTCGTAATCTATGAGCTGCGATGCGTGAGCGGACAAACGCCAGAATCAATAAGGAACCGCGGGCGTCAAAGCCTGAGGCGTCACCGCCTCCCTTCACGGTTCGATGACGACGGCGTCGAGGGACGCGTTTTTCACTTACACGCACGACCCGGTGTCACTTTCATTATCGCTTTTCCAAGAATGACGCTTCTCTCTCTGTGTTCTTTTATATATATATATATATATATCTCGCTGTCTCTTTGTTTTCGCCTTTAATGCTCTTCGTGCATAACGTAATGACACACGTGCCTCACACCGCCGTCCAATCCAATTACAAGGCTCACCGTCGTCGCTGTCGTCGCCATCGTGACGGGACTGCGTGCGCTATTCTTTGTCGACGCCTACACGACGCAACTCGTGCGACTGGTTTGACGCGGCAGTTTCTGGGGCCCTGGCACACGTTGGCTTTCTTTTCCTTGTCGTTTCTTTCCACCACGGGAGGGACGAAAGCGCTGACTTAAAAAAAAAATAATTTGGTGTTTTGCGAGCGAAAACCACGATGTGATTGTGAGGCACGCTATAGTGGGGCACTCCAGATTAATTTTTACCACGGGGGATCTTTTACGTGCACCCAATGTACGGTACACGGGCGTTTTTGCATTTCGCCTCCACTGAAGTGCGGCCAGCCCTTCCGCCTGTTGATACACCGATGCCCTTCTTGTCGCTAGAACGAAACTTAGAACGTTAGAACGAAACTTCCGAGGACTCACTCACTCACTCACTCACTCACTCACTCACTCACTCACTCACTCACTCACTCACTCACTCACTCACTCACTCACTCACTCACTCACTCACTCACTCACTCACTCACTCACTCACTCACTCACTCACTCACTCACTCACTCACTCACTCAACAGTTGTCTAAACGTTAGCCCCAGATACATTTTTTTATTAGACAAGGAAACTTGTATTCATATAGGAACAATTGACGGAGACAAGTCCACTTGTCTAATGATGAATTCCAATGACGGAGTCGGAGCAAGTTTTTCTGCTCGTTTCGGAGCAAGTTTGTTCCAATGACAGAGTGAGGGCGGGAGTAAGGTGTTCCAATGAGAGAGTCGGAGTGGATTCAGAGCGGGAGTCACTCCGTGGAGCAGAAAAAGATGCTCCGCCAAAATCGGCGGAGTGGACCGGAACTCTGCGTGACGTATTTCCTTTACCACGTTTGTCTGCTGGGAGGCGCCACCGGTCACGACTCGCGAGGAAGCAAAAGCTGCTGCACGCTTGGCGAGATATCCATTCCGCACTTTAAAAAAAAAAAAACAGGCGAACGGCGCTGAAGAGACAAGTGACCGGTGCGGTGGTGCTGGGATCAAACAGCGGAAGGAAATGACAACACGCAAGGTATCCTGGGTAACTCGGCGATAGAAGTTCCGCTTCCGCCTTGCTCCGGCGGCGCAGGTTGTGTTCCACTCGCGGATTCGAAGGCGTTGCTCTACGCCAGAGTCGAGTGCTCGCTTGCGGAATCCGTCGGCTGCTCCGACTCCGCCATTCGAATTCAACGTAAGACAACTTTCTGGGGCATTCAAGGACAAGCTACAGGGGCGGAGCTTCTGCACATGTGTTACCGGACCAAGAAGTCCGGTAACGTTTAACAGCGCTTTCGGTTTTTCGAAACAGACGCTGGAATTGACGCAGACTCTACGTGCGACGGTTTCGCGTTTGCCTAGACGTGGAAGGGAAAAGTCGCAAAATAAGTCAACTTCAACACTTAGTGGTGTGTTTTGTCTTGTTTAGCTGTTGTAAACAACAAGTTTTCTCTTCACCAGCTTAAACTACCGCAGATGAAAATGTGGGTCTTTTTTTTAGAAGCATGCTCATTCGTGCGCGCTCTGCCTTCGTAGCTTTTCCTTCACTGCCACAGAAAACTGTCCGCGGGCATAGCAACATTCCTTGTTTGACCACGGCTGATCATTCCACGGTAAAGCGAACTACTGATCCTAAAGCAGCTATAGGAGCGTCCAAAAGGATGAAAGCTTTAAGTATCTGAAGATGTCTCGCGGAAGCTCACGATACAAGAAGCGAGAGGTCGTTTATGCTTCTGTGGCAGATGGCGGGGGGGGGGGGGGGGGGGGGGCAGCCAATAGTTCTTGGTAAATGACAGTAATGCAGAAAATGCAATATGACATTTACGATAGCACTCGTATCGTGAAGTTTCTCAGCCACACTGTAGTGGCGCGTTCACACATAAGTGTTCGAAATATGAACCAGTAAATCCCATGCTGTTAAAGTGCTGTGGTGTTAAGATTTGCTGCTAGTTGTTAAGAAATATCAATGTGCGAAGAAGCTGAGGTATACGCATTCTTCAGCAGCCCTCCTTGTGTTGCCTTTTAGAATGAGAATTGGTAATAGAACCTTTGAAATCGCTGTACATCCGTCGGAAGACGCAGCCTCCTAGTTCAACATTCCCCAAGACTCCCATAATAGCTTCATGTGTTACATTATCGTATGCGCCTTTCACGTCAGAAAATATTGCCGCCGACAATCTCTTTAGGCTTTAGGCTCAATCCTTTAGGACAGATCCTTCTTTTTACCGAGGACGATGCAACATCGCACCGTTGTGCATGTCATGGTGTGCCTCAAGGTAGAGTGCTAAGCCCCACATTCTTTAACCTTGCGCTGTTCATGTGTAAATTTACGCAGACGATATCTATACTTTGGCATCTGGGGTAATGCGTCTCCACGTCTATGCTCCGGCTCCGGCTGTGGCATCGACTGCGGCTATAGTAGTGCGAACCAAGTTGTATTGTTCTCCACTGTGAGATGCTCCAAAAACTTCGGAGACAATGACTGGAGCTGTCGTGGGAGAAGTGCTCATTGGTTGTCTTCACGCGCAAGACAATGAGACCATGAGTGGTTAGAATTAATGGACACGCAATTAGTTATGAAAAGACCCACGGCTTTGTGGGAGTAGTAATAGATCGTGACCTTTCCTAGAGCCCGCATACCTCATATATTTAAAAAAGAAACTCGCCCTGATCACCCACGCCCTAAGAATTCTTGCAGGAAAGTCGTAGGGGCATTTGTACGAGCTATGTTTCAGCTTTACGCCGTTCCGTTTTCAGTTTTTTTTTTATGCTACAGCTTGCTTGCACTGAGAAGTGCCCGTAGAACGAACATCCATGTTCTCCAGTCGCTGCAGGCTCAAGCCCTGACAATACGTCTTGGCCTTCAGAGGTGCACATCTTCGGCAGTGACTGCGGTAATCGCTCATGATCACCCAATCACAACATACATTCGCGTCGACAATTTGAGGACGCACACCAGACACTTCGCTCGGCTACACTCAGATCACTTCGCCTCCCTGCCTGCCGCTAGGCCACGGTCTGGATTTTTAGCGGTATCATTCCGGTTCGCAATGGCGCTTTACCATCAAACTCCACATCCGCAGCAAGACCATCTTTATTTCTGTGGTGCCTACAACCCATCCAAACCCTCCTAGACATTCCTGACAACGAAAGGAAAAGCGAGTTATCTTTACCCCTGTAACAGAGCACACCACTAATCCTGCATCATAACAGTGGACACATTCACGTCTACAAGCATGGTTAGGTTTCCACAGCAAACTCAGCAGCTGCAGTGTTTATTCCTTCCAGATGTATGCCATGAAATTCAAGAAATCTCGTTCGACGTCGTCGACGGCTGCAGAACTCGCCGCCACCCGTGCTGCTCTAGAGTTCGTAATTCAAGAACCGTCACAGGAATGATCCATCTTCTGTGACTCCAAGACTGTTCTCCATTGTTTGAAGTTGCCGTTTCATCATGGGCCTAATTAACTATTAGCAGTGGAAATAAGACTACTACATTCTAAAAAAAGTTGCACCCTTTGGGATGCATATTTGCCCCAAAACAATATTCGTCATCTGTCTTGCCCGCATTTGCTTTCTTTAACGCTGCGAGCCCGGTACTTTCAGGTCACGGACGGCATGCGAGAAGCGTTTTCAAGAAAGGAAACGCAAGAAAGACAGATGACGATTATTGTTGTGTGACTAGTATACACCCCAAAGGATGCAGCTGTTTTTAGAGTGTGCATCACCATGCAATCGACAAAGGACTCAACATCGCGTATCAATGGTTATCAGGTCAATGCTGTATCTATGGCAATCACCGTGTGGATGAGTCTGCCCGATCTTCCCACGATGGTATTTATTGCATAGCAATGCAACTGTCTTCGCTCGTCTTAATGGTTTGTATCTGCGTCTACAGCTCTGTCTTCCAAAATGGATATCGCGAGCTGAAGAAACCCTTCTGTGCGTCCGGTGGCTCGGAGTGGCCTTCACAAATGTCTCTTCATTTTGCATCCAAATAGCCGACAACCCTACACGCGACGACTTTGGCGGCGAGGAGACAATTGCACATTTTCTTTTGAACGCCCTCGTTTCAGTGCGCCTAGTAGAGAACTTTCAACTGCGTTAGACAGACTAGACAATCGCCCTTTGTCGAAAACCACAATCCTCCGACATAGGTCGAAAGCTTCCTCAGCACAGAAGGCGTTGAATTCGTTGCTGCGCTTTTTGAGGTCAAGTGGACTTAGTGATAGACTCTGACAAGCGTCATGGGCCACATCGCAATCATGCATAGCGTTTCCTTTTGTTTTATTTGTGTTTTTCTGCTTGTGTCTCTTTCTGCAATTTTTGATTCCCTGTGTTACCCCAGCACAGGGTAGCTACAGATGTTCCACACTGGCTAATCTCCCTGTTTTTCTCTCTCTTGGTAAAGGAGTGGGTCCAAAGTGTTACGTACGGGGTCGGGCTTCGTCCGTGAAGTTAGTGCGCATCGGTTGGTGGCAAAAGACCGACTGAGTTTATTTTCTACAAAAGACGCAGGCGAGCGCTGCATGTGTTCGAGAGGGGCAAACCCTCGGTACTTGTCCGGTGGCCGTGATGCTGGGGGCTGCGGAGAACTGTCGGAACTCGACTGGGGTTTCCGTTTCTGTTGCGATGGTGCTTCCCGCAGCTAAGAAGCGGTGTTGCGTCACTTGTACACAATACAAAGCTATGATGTCTCACCTTCTTTAACTTGTCTTGCCAGAACCTGCTGCCAAGTATCAGGAACTAAGCACTGAAACATCGAGTCTTCATAGCTGCTGGCGACTTTCAACGAAACGGCGACGGCGTCCACAGAAACATACACGTGCAAGAGCTACAATATCGCCACGTATGAATAGGAAAAGGATGATGGTCATGACTGTTGGAAGGTGCAACTGCCTAGTCATCTTAGTCCGTGTATTTCAGAACATCCGCCACGCAGCGCGCTCAAATGCGAGCTCCCAAGTTGCCTTGGTTTATGACAGTACAGCGGAGATCACCGGTAGCATAGGGCTGCTGGACACGTTGATGTAGTACGGAGCAGAAGGAAAAGATATGTTCGTGTTCATAGGGGCATATCAGGTCGAACGCCAAGTCTTACGAATAACCGCCGGTAATCGCTGTCGAGGCAATTTAGTGAAACTACGATGAAAACTAACATGTAAACATAACCATCCGTCCAAAATCGAAATAATATTTGTGAAGTATTGAAACCTAGAGCGATGCATGTGCTGCCACGGATAACAGTCATCCCGAGGAGCCGAGGGATCTTCAAGAGGAAGGTGTTTTTCTTCCTACTGAAGATTCTTAGAGACACCGATTTGTACAGCGAGGGGTGACAGCTGTCGTTGAACTATAATTTCGCTCTTTGTGGTCATTACAGTACCGGCCTTTTTTTACAAAGGGACTCTGCTGGTCAGAAGCATTCATACTGCACTGTATACGTGACGAAGTAAGAGTGATGTCAACGTCACCAGTTTGTTCGTTCTGTCACGATCATGGTGACGTAAAACATTACTTATTATGCTGCCCAGAATTCGGCGGAGAGCGAAATGCGTTCTGTGACTTGTTTAAATATACAGCACTGCCATGTGCTACCATGAAGGACCTAGCGTTTTGGCGCAACGGCCCTAGATTTTCAGGAGGGAGTTTCTTCGCCTCTTCTTGAAGTATCTTGGGCGCACCGAATTGTACAAAGAATGGCAACGTTCAGCATTACTTGGTAATCATAACCAATGGATTAATTTAGTTTAACTGCTCTGTCTGTGTGGGGCAAACTTTTGCGCAGCAGGGAAATTCTACCTTCACTCCATCTAGTCGCCTCGCTTGCCATACTTTACAAATTTAGCGACACGCTACATGCTCACGCCAGTTAGTTCAGTACCAATCACGTCAAAAGGGGATCGCGCTCGGTCATAGCAACTGCTAACTCCGTCTTCTGCGTTGATAATAAGATACTAACGTGTTTGTATAGCGGTCAAAAGAAGTGTGAAAGACGATCGAGATTCTATGCCTTGTATCAGTGTTTGGTGTTCAACTGAGCGTCGAACGCAATAAAGAAACAGCAAGGAAGCAGCAAGCAATTTCCCTAAGTGTTCGCCAAGCTTGATCAGCAGCGATCAGAACATTTGCCTGTCGTCAACTCAGCGTCAAAGATCTCTGTGTCTATCTGGCTCGCTAGAGATCTGCCGTATAGAGCACTCTCGCTTTCCAGCTTTTCCTCTGGACTCTTTGTCAGCGTATCGGAAGCGACTCGTCACTCATCGACGCTCAAGGCTTCGCTTGGGAGACCTTAAGGATCCGATGAAAACGCCATTCGCAGGCCCCTGGTGAGGTGCGCCTCGCTTGACGCAATCGGGAATGGGTCAGCACGCATCGAGCCAGGAACGAACGTGGGGGTCAGAACAGTTCTTTCTTCTTCCCGTCTTTCTCCGCTACCTCTCCCTGCCCCTTTACCCTCTATCCCCTCGTTCACTCCGAACTGCTCGCCGGTATCTGCGCACGCAGTCCGAAATCCCAGACCCCGTTTCAGGCACGTGTGGCGGTGCGAACAATCTCGATAAAAGCGTGCTGCTAGGTCATCCGCAGCGGCCATTTCACAGATTACAACAAGGCGAGCGCACGGAGGGGCGCCTCCACTGCAGAGGCGACGGACACGAATCAAAACACGACCTACCACCCCCACCATGCCACCACCCTGAAGCGCAACCATAACGAGCGAACAAAAAGAAGGAAGAGAGAGAGAGAGAAAGAGAACTATAAAAAGAAACGAACTCGCACAAGAAGGCATATTCTGCCGTCACTGCTATATCATGAGGGCGTCACAATCCGCCGGCCCGAAACAACAACAAAAAGAAGAGGGATTTCGAACAGTCAGAACGGCCGCTAGAATGACCAAAAGAAGAAAAAAAAAACACAGTTCGGAGTGGTTTGTTCTCCCCCGTCGCCTCGTGGGGTAGTCTCTACGGTTCGACGAATGCGTGAGGTAAGGCGAAGCCGTGTTTCCGCCAGCGAAAGTTGTTGCCGCGTCGCGACATAAATCAAAAGGCGAATGGGTCGTCGGGCGATATAATCACTTTCTAAGCGCCACTAGATGGCAGCGGTGCGCGGCGTTTCCCCCTGGGGAGAGATCCGCGATGCCAAACCATGGGTCGTGTCACTCAGCGGATACGGGAGGCCCATCGCCGATTCTGACTGCTTCTTTTCCCCTTTTTCCCTTTTTTTCTCCCACGTCTCTCGCCCACCTACGTGGGCAAAAACAAAGGGCCTTAAAGTTGGACATCTAGCTGACGGTTTCTGATGTAATTGGTGTAACAGTCAGATCGTGGAAGAGCATTTTGTGACGCGGGAATATTTATTGCCCGTCAACATGATATCAGATTCAATATTCACGGTGAAAATGGCTGCAAAGGCTGCCGTGTTCTTGTAAAAGGGAGACCACGTGAACAGCACGGTTGCCTACCGCATATTGCTAGTGAACAGGTCGCACGACGGTGCTAGCGAAGATGTTTAGCATTGAAGTTATTTGACTATTCTTTTTCGAGTTCAGAAAGAGTTGGCACCAAGTTAAAAGCTACCAGTGTCGTTGCGATAACTGTAAAAGAAGGGGCGCAAGTGATAAACTCCGATGAGCTGCATTCGACTGCCACTGACACACTTATGTCACTTTCACCTCCTCTCATTACGGAGAGGAATAATTCTAAGAGTATCAACGACAGTCTTGGCAAAGCCCATTTACCTTTCCCCGCTTAACCATCTGGTTACAATGCTTATGACATTTGCACGCTGCCTCTGTTTGCCGGGTGCTGCATTCGACGCTGCAAGCACCGCTAATTTGAAAAGGAGAGGTTTCTGTGCGCCTATTGAGTGGAAGAGAGCTTCCTCACAAACGTACAGAACAGTTAGTTTCTCGAAGAGACCACGATTGTGCTCAAGGATGTGTTGCGCATTCTGCGCACATCTTTTCGAGAGACTGGACTGATCAACTTATGGTGACATATTTAGCACACAAAAAAATGCTAAGGGGGAGCAATTGCGCGCCCAGTCTGCCAAGCTAGCCCCATAACCATCGAAGCTACGGAGCATGTGACCAAAGGTCATTCAACGCAAAGCCTGGTGACTCCACTTGAGACGACACCATAATGATGAATACCTCCAACATTCCTCCGACATTTTGTCTTGGAATCAGACGTTAACGAATTCTCTCTCTTTTTATTAGGGTGGGGGGATATGAAAAATAAGGAGAGGTTGACACAGTTATAAGCGCAGGCTACTGCCGTTAGCGGAACAAGCAAAACAAAAGCGAAAAAAAAGTGTATGCACTGGCGAAAGTCAAATAGTAACAATTGCAGAGTTCTACCTGCAGAAGAAAGTAAAAGGATGCTAAGAGATATACACAGTTCCGTAAACGATTGAAAGTGTACAAAAGAGTCTGAAAACACGCGCATAAGGCCAGTTCATCCTTACACAACAAGACACATAACAGCGTATAACAACGTCCGACGTGAGCTACACACATACAGCATATTATACAACATTTGGTAAAGAAAGAAGATGTAATAGTGGGGTCAACCACGATACATTTAGTAAGAACTTAATAAAATTGGTTTTTCCAAACTGTTTTTAAAAGGCACAAGTGTTCTTTCCTGTAGCTCTATTGCTGGCCATGGTCCATGCATTTCTTTATATCAGAGCGAAATGTCTCCGGTCTAACAACATGAAATTATCCTGCAGTCTTTTGGAGTATAGTATTTGTTGCCCAAAAGCAAAGCTTGCTTGTGCATACACTATTATACGCACGCTCACTCTCCGGGCGTACGTTTGAAGGTGGCAGGGTGCATGCAGTATGTATCTGCAATCTTTTCCTATTAGCAAGAAGGAGCGCTGTCAACTGAACCAAAAAGCGCTCTTGTGAAGGGTCGCGCGGAACATTTTGAGAATTTGCTAGTGCCCCTGTTAAACCACTAGCCCTTCAAGGGCCGGTGTACGTTCGAAGCAATTCAGAGTTCCCGCATTGACCCACCGATGCCGACAAGAGCTTTTGCGAGGGCATTCTCTCTGCTCCTTCGCTCTTGCTGAATGCCGCGTGGAAAGTTAACAGAGGGAACAGTGCTGATAAACAGTTCCCTTTCATACTGCAGGAGCACAGAACGCACGCGAGCTCGGCCGAAAGTAACCGTGTAATGCCCAGACACAGTTCTACATTGAGGAAAGTTAGAACAACTTTACCATTATTTCTGGTCATGGAGAGCGCACTTGTACAAACAGTTAAGATTTATTTATCATACTAGTTAATAATGACTCAATTAGTAATTTGCTTTCTGAGCTATCGACAATTAATTCACAAATCACTCAAGAATATCAAAAACGCGACTTTAGGGCATGCGTGAAATTTCGTGTGCTAAAATCAGAATTTTGGGCATTAAACATCAGCCCAACAAAGATCTTACATTGGGCATCACAAGGATAATGCACGTAGTCACGTCTTCGTGATGTAGTGTGTCCATTGCTCCACGGTTCTGGGGTGATTTTAGTGACTGAACAGCTATGTCACGTGCTGCGGTCATAGTAGCTTGCAATGCAGCGAAAATCGCCTTAGAACCTCTATCCTTTGTACCTGCACAATACCAGTCGCCTGTCTGCAGTTCGGATCACACTTCATTTTGGACCTGCGCGACAGAAGCTCCTTTGGGTAGGTTTGTATTCAATAATAAATTGTGCAGGGGGTTGTGGTACGGTCTTGTGACCTTGGGACCCTCTTCTGTATATCCTTCTTGTTGTAATCATGCTTTGAAAAAGAAAGTTTGTTTCTTGTTAACAACACTTGCTCTAACCCAGGTTCCACATAATAACTAAGCCACTTCATCTCATTATGCACGCGGCTACTCCTAAGGCACCAAACGCGTGTCTCCAAGCTGCTTAAAGAAGCATTGAAGCTTAGCGAATCCGACACAGCTGGCACGTTGCTTCACGGTGTCTTAATAGTAGTGAAAGCAAAAGTTGCGGCCCTCTGTACGCTAAGGAGTTTTATACGGCAACGCTCAAGGTGCCAAACTCTCCTACACCGGTACATATAATAATAATAGGCGCCAACGGTCCCTTAAGTATCCATGCTCATCAGTAATGAGTTATCGTGTTCGTTTCTTTTGCACCTTCGCTCTTTTGCTCAAGCGCTTCTATTTTACCAAATTTCGTCATTCTCACCGCCATGGTCACTTATCTATTGCTGCTCACGAGTCTACTTCGGAAACCGCTCTCCCCTCCGTTAGCCAGCGAGATAGCAGGAACAGCCCCAGCCAACAATGACCCTCTCAAAATAATTTCGTGATGGTGCCTTCGTGTGAAACCCCCTGGGAGACATCGAGAGATGAAACCGTACGTGCATCCCACGGGACTCGGGATCGCGCGCAGATTCCGCTACTTTCTTTAAATCTATCTTTTTTTCATTCTTAGAGAACACCGAGACCCTGTGGCTTTGACTCGGACTCGCGTCTCACGGGAGGCGCTGTGCCGGGCATTTCGCCTCGTACATCCATCTTTGCTATCGCCTGTCTCGACAGCTGACCTGTGACCACTTCTGGGACGCGGGCTATTAGGCGACTCCAACGACCTCTGTTGTGGCTGGAACGCGACGGATGCGTGAGACCACTTCGATATTGTTTCCTTGCGAAATCGCATCGTCAAGGGCCGGGAGTTCTTGGGCGGGAGTTTCTCAAGGCATGTTCTTTTGAGCGCTTCATTCTAGCGCTTTTGAAAGTTGCCAGAAGTGGTGGTAAGCGGACGGTCCATACCATGAAGGCTGCGCACTCAGAAAGAGTAAGAGAGCAGGGAATTTTAGATTTTGCACAACCATAAGTGGCTTCGGACTTTTGCTCACCCAAGGCGCCACGCCCTGCTTTGGTTCCGTTGTACCGCTTCTGCTTTCTTTTGTGTACTTTCTTGCGTTCTTTTTTATATCCGTCACTTTGCGTCCCCAAACCATATACGAGTCCCCGAAATATAAAACTCTTTAGGGAAAAGAAAATTTTGGACACCGTAGATGCGAATAACAGTTATGGGGGAAAATAAAAGAGAGGCAGCCGACTTGAGCGATTCCTTCGAAACTGCGACAGCAGCATGCAGTTCAAGCAGCAGACGATGCCATCTTCTTAAGGACAACCACTTCCTTGCGATGCACGACAACGTCGTTTCCGGTCGCTGCAATAGTGCCTGCTGTGCCCTCCTAAATAGACGCACAGACGCCACCACATTAAAAGCCTGCGTGGGGCCCAAAATTCAGCACAAATTACATAGCGCAAATGTGCAATAAGTGGTGCTCAGAACATGTCGACAACGAGATCTTTTCATCCATGAAATCGCTTCCAGCCGCATGCAACCAGGAAAAAAAAAACACAGCCTTCGAGATTGCATAGCCGTCACTAGGGCGTGGATTTTCAGTGTTGCACGGCCGGCTATAAGCTGCATATTACCGCCAGAAGCATGATTTTAACTTCCCTCTGCTTCCACAAAATTTAACATATAGCGAGACAGAGAGAGATAGAGAAGAATGAATTGAGAAAGGCAGGAAGGTTAATCAGAACAAAAAAAAATCGGTTTTCTACCTTACGCCGGGGTGTACACTGCTGTACCTACGTTGCTACCCTACGCTGATGAAAATGTTTCATTCACCTTATAGTTAGGTTGGCTTCGCTTTTTGTGACAATCGGTGCTGTATAGTGGTGTACGCCGGTGCGCTTTTTATGTCTTAAACAGATCTTAAACAGGTCCAATCTTTAAACCAGCAAGAAAAGGTGTGGACATATATCTTGCCTGAAATGCAAACATTGTCGTCCACCCGAATGTGACATGAAGCTGCAAAGGAACACCCATACGGGTGTCTCAGAAAGAACGCTTCGCAGTTGAGATCCTCGTCTTAGACTAAGATTCGAACCCGGGACCAACGACTTTCCGGGGTGGTCGCTCTACCATCTGAGCTAACCAGGAGGCTAGTTGCAGCACGAGAGCGAATTAATCGACAACTCGAAGCATAGGGAGACTGAATATGGCAAATCAGTTCTGCGGAATCCCGCAAGGGGGAGGAAGTATCATGGAAGGGAAGAATTGTTGTCCACCCGAGCGTGACCTCGTCACCTCTTGCCTGATCACGACGTGATGATAACGATAAAGACAATGCAACAGAACGACCGACGGATACACTAAATCCAAATTCTAGCTTTTACCAGCTATCGCAGTAAAAGAGCGCAAAGGAAGAAATAATGATAAATGTTCATAATTGAAAGCTCGCGGGAGATGCTACTGATGAATATTTTCTGCTGCCTGAAGTCGTGACCGATAACCAATATGGAAACTTCACACCTGGCCAAGAACAAACTATCTTATCCTTCACCTCGAGAATTTCTGCATGTACTCAAAACGTCATAACATGTGTATATTTAGTGTATTCGCATTCATGTTCTGATCTCTGGTCTTTCTATCCCTCTTCACTATATTGAAAAAAAAAAAAAACAATTATGGAGTTCTACGTGCCAAAACCAGGATTTGATCATGAGGCACGCCGTAGTGTGGGACTCCGGAACTTGGACCACCTGAGGTACTTTTACGTGCAATTAAATCTAACTGCACGGGTGTTTTCGCATTTCGCCCCTATCGAAATGCGGCCGCCGTGGCCGGGATTCGAGCTCGCGACCTCGTGATCTTTTGAAAGAAGGGGGGGGGGGGGAGGGTTAGGCGACTCGTATGCCTGGAAAACTGTTGCTTTTTGGCCTTGGCACACTTCAAAAATAATCCGTGCTATTATTACGCTTATGTGCGTCTTCCACTGAGTCACTGAGCAATGAAGTCGTCGCTACATTCAAATTGAAAAACGTAAAAGGTCAGATGCGGTATTTACGCGGCTGAACATCTCACGTTTAGCGTGGGCATTAACACGACGACGCTATTCGTGTTCTGCCTTTCACATTCAACGCTATATTGGCGCCTTTATTTCCTTTCTTCTTTCGCTCTTTTCAACAAGTCACGTTTTGACCTTGTGGTTGTCCCTTTAACCGCTTCTTGTACTTGAACTGTTCAACCAATTTTATGCTATAGGCCGGCGCACAGCAATAATTGAGCACATGGGAATAAATTTCTATTGGTTATCTATTTCTTTCTCTCTCTTTCTCACTCTCTCTCTCTCTTTTGCGCACGTTGAGTCAAGAAAAAGGGACAAAACGAACAGGAAAGCGAGAATCTCTACCACGGTCCATTTCGTGTGGATACGCTACACCGACAACAGCGTGTAACGAAGGGGCGAGAAGGCTTAGGTGAGAGGAGGCACGCTTAAATACAGGCGCCCGCCAGCAAATGACAATGGGGGCTGAGAGAGGGTCACGCAAAAGAAGGAGGAACAAAATGCTTCATTTTGGACGGCCAATTTTTTATCAATATCGCTGAAGAGCCAGGTGTGCTCACCGGAAAAGTTGACTCGTTGTTCTGACACCTTTTCATATTTAATATTCACGAGTGGTCACGTACGCAGTTGGCACGTTTCGACATGCGAATCAGTGGAGCGACTGTGACGTGTATTTCACTTCAGCCCACTGTGGGAAAGGAGCGCCTTTCATAAAACGTTAGTCTGGGACTACGCACCTAGCATACATAGGTACAGGTAATTTTTCTTTTCGTTTTATGTGTGTGATAGTAGCTGCCTTATGGTGATGTACACTGGTGTGCATATTATGTTGTAGACAGCTTCAGAGTCTGGGATGCCAGGCCTCCTTTCAAAACCAGCAGGTGTAAGCATGGATATATCTTGGTCTCTCAGCATGCATGTCTTGTGACAGTATTGAATGTTTCGTATACTTCCGGAAGCTCGCTCCCTCGTTCGTTCATTCGTTCGCTGCCCACAGACAACCACAAATAGCGAGAGACATGGACGTTGGCAATTACTCCTCGGAGAGGGCTGATCACATCATGTCGTGAAGGAGGAGGAGAAGAAATAGACGGAAATACAAGGAGGTTAGCCCGTTCTAAGACCGGCTGGCTACTCTGTGCTGGGGAAAGGCGTAAAGGGAGTAAAAGATAATGGAAAAGCGATGTTTTAAAAAAAAAGGAAAGAGCAAAAAAGAAAGGGGAGCAAGGAAAATAGAATACGGTACTGCTTAAAGTCTGTCTCTAAGACTGGTCCTCCGCGCAGAAGCGCAACAACGCTTTCAAAGCGGGATGTCTCTGCCAGTGTCCCAAGACCTTACCCTCCGTCGTGAAACTTTGCGCTAAACAAGCGGGAACACAGAAGGAAGAGACAAGGACGATCGCTTCATCATGCCTCATGCCCGCGCGCTTTTCAAGATTTATGCCTTCGAAGCACATAGTTTTTTCGGGTGCATTGAACACTACATGGATTTTACTACACTGTTGTCCCCAGTATGTTTCAACATGCAGCCACTCCATATGCTGCCGCGTATCCAACCTTCATTCTTGCACTAGCGACGCGCCTTGCTATCACGTCTGCGTGTCGACTGAAGAAGAGAAAGTCTTTAGGACACGTGACAAAAAAAGAAAAAAAAAGAAAGAACTGCCGCGCAGTGCACAATCACTGTGATAGCGTGACAAATAGTTCGGGCGGGGCTAGTTTTGCCCCTAATTAAAAAAAAAAAAGCGAACAAGAAGCTTAAGGTTCTCTTCACCTTCTGTATTTACACCTTCGGAACCAATTTTTTAGTCTGAATCCTGCATCGCACGTGCTTGCCCACACTTCACGGAAAGGCTCCACAAGAAGCAAAGTGAACTCTGACGAGACAGGATATAAAATTAGAGACGCCTCTCGTTGTTCATTTCTTTGACGTTTTGAATGGGCTCTTGCTTCTGGTTTTGACATTGCTAAAGCGCTATGGAGACTAACGGAACGACATCGGCGTTTTTCAATGCTTTTGAATGATCAGATTCGATGCTGCAGGCTTTCTAAAAAAGATTCTCTCTTCCATGGCAGCTGCGAAAGCGTGTTATGAACGTCTTTCAGTTGCTCGCTGTGTGATTTTATTGGCAAACATGCGCCCTGCAACTGCACGCCAAACCGAGTATGCTACGCAGATCATCAATTGATGACACCCTCCGCGATACCCACCGAGATACGATAATAAGACCTACGGTGTCTGTCGTGAGATGTTTGACGACCAAACACCATAGATCTTAAAATCATATCTTGCGCAGTGTCTTTTAAATGATTTATTATTTTCATTTAACAGCTTGTCTAACGTAAGCTGGCACACCCTATATATCCAGCGGCCCATATCAAATGGCACATAGGGGCTGCGCAGCGTGCTTGACGCGTACCGAAGCTGCGCAGAGCGATGAGCAGTAGATGGAAGTAAGTCCCGCGTTATCACTGCACCTCAAGAGCGGAGTGTTTGACGTCACTCAGTTACTGAGAACAGCCGTTTTGAGCCCCCAAATTCTTGGCAAAGAGGAAGAGCACGAGAAGGAGGAGGACGTTGTTGGGTGTATAAGGATCCTTACGGAACTCGTCAGCAATAGTTCCGCCCCGGTGTCGCAATTAAACAATGTTTAAGAAACCTGAAATCTGTATGTATACCACTCATTACGTCATCACTGAAAGGGTAGCACGAAGTGGGCATACAAGAAGACTGGCACAGTAATGCGTAAGAGTGCGTAGTTTGTGGGCGACCCAGCGCACAATGACGCATCGCAAGAACCCCCCGCCCCCACCCCCCTTCCTTTTCTCTCCCTGCTCGGCACAAGGCCCTGAATTTAGTATGAGAACTGTAGCCAATTGCCATCTAAGTTGATGTCACTTACGAACTTGAGCATTGTGTATCCTCGCGGAGATAACATACCATCCACGCTAGAGTGCGGGACGCCTCGACGCTGAAGTAACTGGTGGGAGTGATTTATACTAATGACAATTGAAATGTTGGCACCTGCTGTGTTGCCGGATTTTCCAAAAACAATAGATTGTCCAATGAGCAAAGGATGATCGACGAGTTTGGAGACTGCCACGCGATGATGAAACTCCTATGTGATCTTCGTGATTAAACGATAACCTGAACAAATCCGAGGGTCTGGTACTTCCTTAAAAATATTATTGTCAGTCTCGCTAACGCGTCGGACGGCAGGAACAACTTCCGAGTTTCTGTATACAACAGTTACAACTGGTTAGTAGCATCTGTGACGTGTGTCTGTGTGTCTTTGGTGACTGGGCCTTCGCGCTACAACGTGTTGTTATATTTACAAGCTCAGCTTTAAAGTTGCCGCGTATGTGGCCCGTGAAAGCCAGATAAATTCCACTCGTGAATTCCGAAGACTTGCGAGATACCAAAGAAACAGCCATCTTTTTTCCCCAGTTGAGCAGTTCAACCAATTAGCTTAATTCCCCGAATCCAACCAAACATTCTAATCTGGTTTATCGGCAACCAATCTCCCTTTCGGACTGGCATTAACAACACCGGCGATTCCACCAGTTTCCCTCGTCTCCGACATCCGAACCCCCAAGTTTGTATTGCTTACTGCTCCCAGTGAACGCTACTCACCGACCGTACGAACGGCTTACTGCCTTGCAAGTGTGCAGTTCACTTCCCGCTCTCGCAAGCCTTCCAGAGGGGAATAAAGCGGCGAGCTTAACCGCCCACTCGGGACACAGCCAAACTTTCGCGATCATCCTCGAGAGTTTCCGAACGCAACAGCGACCGTCTCCTCCCGCCGCCTGCGGGCATAAAAATCTCCGCGTCGGGGCTCTGAAGAGTGCAGCGGCACACGGATGCGCGCGGCGTTCCTGGCGACCCATCGAGGTGGGATCAAGCTCGAGGCTCATTACAATGCCTCGACAGCGGGGAAAACCCACCACCCCGGCAACAGCGTGTCTCCCGGTCCGAAAGCCGAGAAAGAAAGCAGCGAGACACTGTGGCTAGCATGCCTTCCCTCCCATCTGGCCCTGTAACTGACGAGAGCGCGGCCGACGTAGTAGCGTACTCATCACAACCAACCACAGCGGGAGAGAAAGTTTGAACGCTCGCGGAGCCCTCAAAACCCGCAAACGGTGTAAAAAGTTTTCCCGTCTGTATCGCGAGCAACGCGCAAAACGAGCGGTACTATACTATGCTACTAGACTCTGGAAGCGATGAAGGAAAGGAGGGGGGGGGGGTCACCGAGAGGAAAGCACAGGATATCTATGGTGTTATGGTTCAGCCAGGGATCTGCGTATAAGAGAGCATCGCATCGGCGCATCGCACGCGCGCGAGGAGAGCTTGTTTTGCAGCTTGCGTCCCTTCACTTCAGCCCGCTCCCCCCTCCTCGTTCGCTATCTGATCAGCTCAGGGAAGAGGAGCGCTGTCGGAGGCGCGTTGGGCAGGCTTGTGGCGGCTTCGACCGACCGAACGACCGCCCGCTGATGACCGCGGCTGCTGCCGCTGCCGCAACCGACGAGATCCCGCTCGCGCTCGCGGGCGTTGTTTAATTGCAGTTTAAACAGCGCGCAAGCTGGCTCGTCCTAGTCGTCCCGCTGGAGAACCAAAAAATCCTCACCCGTAACATTTCCCTCCCCACCTCCCCTTTCCTCCGAACGGACCTTTAGCTTCGATGCCCAGAGGGCGCGTATAATAAATGCAAGATGCACGCGCGTATCCGCTGGAGCCTGCTGTCTGAAATCCTTCCGCGTTCTTTATACTTGCCTTCTTTTGGGAAGCCGTTCTTTTTTTGGCTGATGTAAATCAATCATGGCGAGTAAAAGAACAAGAGGGACAAAAAAAAAACGCCGTTACAAGCTTTCGCTTTAGAGCCTGGAGGCTTCTCGTTCTGACGTCAGCCGCAGCAAATTGGTTTTGTTCAGCAACGATATACAACCTCTGAAGAACGTTCAGCCGCATCCTTGTGATTCAGTCTCCAAGTTTCGATACTGAAGAAGAACGCATCCTACAGACCGAGACAATTAAACCAAATCTTTGTTTCTCTCTTTATCTCTCTCACAACAGAAGATTGACCTAATGCGCAAAGCTTTCATTTCGGAAAAGGAGAAAGACCATGCTAGGGATCACGCCCGAGCAATAAAACCCCTCTGCCATTTCCCGCCAATCGAAGGTTTTCTCAGGTTGCAGAATCCTTGAACACTGGGCTTTGCGTAACGTCCCGAAAGCTATATAGCTGAAGCTGAACGCAGGTGCGCGCGCCACTCCCGGTAGCCGAGTGTAGCAGGTGACGTTATCTGCATTTACTGAGGCACTTTCGAAGAGCGGTTGCGTCACGGGGCTCCCAGTTTCTTTCCCTGATCATTGAGACAAGCACACGTGCTCCCCCCTGCCGGCGCCCCTCATCACAACTTTGTCAGAGAGAGCTGTGTGGTAGTTGATAATGTGTGTTGTTCAAAGGCGCAAGAACCAGCGATGGTCAGAGAGCGACATGACATATGGTAATGAAGGGTAATGAATTGTCTGTCTATAATGTACGAATTGTTTAAATGAGTTGCAAATGGTAGATGTAACGTGGCTGTATAAAGACCTAAATACAAGTTGCTGTAAAGTGTGTAAAATATAAGAGTAATAAAATAATGACAATGACTTATGACATGAGCTAAGAGCAGATAAGTTCCGTTACGAAGAGACGACATAATAACACGTATGCAATAGCACTGTTGCCTCAAGAGGGCCTTTGAAGTCAAGGGCTGAGAGGCGCGTGCTGTGAAAACTTCTAGCACTGCAGTTGCAGCCTTCAAGGCGAGGATGCGCTACAGGTAATCCGGACAGATGATTTATACGGTGTTTACATCTGCTAAAAACTTTAGGACCGTTTTAAACTCAAAAAGCGACTCATGGCTCAGAAAGAATGCTGGGTGAAGAGGGATGTACACACGATATGCGGAGTAAAAGTAGTTTTTACGCTGGGCTTCTATTTGAAGGAACTGGGCAAGAAGATGGAGGACTGTAAGAATGGCTCAACACCTATCACAGGTCGGAGCATGCTGTCAGTAAGGAGGTAAGAGTGTGTTCCGTAGGTATGTCCTATCTTTAACCTGCAAAGAAGCACTTCCTTGTGTCTTGTTGTTTTTTCGCATATCCATTTCCATATTCCTGGTTTGATCATATGGAGCTTATTTGACACTTCAGTATCCCACTGCTTTAGCCAAGATTTCCGCAACTCATAGCGCAAGAAAGGCGTTAACTCTGTGGAAGGGATAGCTATGTTTGTTTCTGTATACTCAAAAACTACTGACGTGGCACTTTCGTCTGCAGCTACGTTGCCTTTTATGCCTCTGTGGCCAGATACCCAGCATACTATGATGACTTGGTTGCCCAAGTACGCTGAGCACAACAAGCTGTACGCATCGTTATAAAGTGAATGCTTGTGTTTTTGTAGCCTCATTAGAACTCTAACGACGCTCAATGAGTCTATGAACACAACTGCTTTCGTAACATTCATTTGCGTTATCTGTTTAACTGCCGAGAGGATTTCTTATGCTTCCGCTGTAAAAGTGCGCGTATGCGAATTTAGTGCACCAGACATTGAAAAATACGATCCCAGAGTTGCGTAAGCAGCAACAGTAAGACATTTGAAAGCGTCCGTGCAAAATTCTGCACATGAGTACTTCGCCTAAAGTTAAGGAAGTGCGAACGTATATGAGTCTCAGGTGCGCGTTTGGATATCTCTATAAGAGAGAGAGAGAGAGAATGAAGAGGAAAGGCAGGGAGCTTAACCAGATATGAGTCTCCGGTTTGCTGCCCTACACTGGGGATGGGGGATAGGGGTTAGAAAAGATATCTCTATCAAAGAGACATCACTCTCGATAGTCCGCCACTCCCAAGGCAGTGAAAGCCGATCAGGAGCCATTAGGATATTTTCTTGACGTAGTACGCCTGTTTCTTCAGCCGACGCTTCTAAACGCAGGGACAAAGGAGTCCTCACAGACGGGCGGTTTGGATAAAGCCTCGCAGTGGATATGTCGCTGATAGTGGAATGGCATGGGTGTTCTACATTTGCTTTTACCTTCAGGGAGTAAGATAAATTTAAATGCGCGCTTTGGAGATGCAGGGACCATTAATACGACTCAGCATACAGACTTACTACAGGGTTTGTCCTGGCGACGCCTTTAGCAAGCCGGATACCCAGACGGTGAACGGGGTCTAACATCTTTAACGCACTAGGTGTTGCAGAGTTATAAGTAATGGCTGTATAAATAAGGCGTGACCGCATTAGACTTTCGTGCGAGCTTATTTATTTATTTATTTATTTATTTATTATACCTCAAAGGCCCCAGAGATGGGGTATTACATGAGGGATGGGCTTAGTTTAACAAAACAATGATTCGAGAGCAGCCTTCAAATGATGAGCGTCGGAGTGGTGCGTGACGTCGACAGACAGACCGTTCCGGTCCCTGGCGGTTTTCACGAAAAATGATCGTAGGTGAGAGGTAGTCTGCGCTGGGGGAGGATACACGGCTGTGCTGTGGTTAATGCGGCTGGACTGACAATGACCTGGTAATATAGCTGAAATGTGGAGTGGTGAATGATATAATTTGTGAAAAAGACAGTCTAGAAATAAGACTTCGCGATTCTAGATTAGTAAGACCAGCATGGGTTTTTAGTTCAGATACGCTTGCATGATAAGAATATTCAGAGTAGATGAACCGGGCTGCACGGTTTCGAATTGATTCCAGTGTATTAGATAGGTTATGTTGATGAGGATTCCAGACAGAGCATGCATATTCTAACTTAGGGCGGACATATGTAACATAAGCTAACAATTTTACTGATGGGAGAGCAAGTCTTAGGTTCCGGCGGAGAAAACCGAGGGTTCGATTCGCGGCATTGGCTAAGTTAATGACATGATGTGACCAAGTTAGGGTAGTCGAAAAGGTTATGCCGAGGTACTTATGAGTCTACGGATGAGATTTCGGCGCCATATATGGTGTATTTCCCTGATTGGCGATGCTGTCTGCGATGGAAAGAAACTAGTGAGTTTTTTTTTAGTATTTAAGGACATCAACCATTCATTACACCATAATTCAATGCGTTTTAGGTCATTTTGAAGCAAATCCATGTCTGAAGTGTTCGATGCGTCGATAAACTACACAATCGTCTGCGAACAATCGAATGTTAGAAGAGATCTCAGTAGGAAGATCATTAATGTAAATTAGAAAAAGTAGTGGTCCGAGAACTGTGCCTTGTGGTACGCCCGAAAGGACAGAAGATCGTTTAGATGGCTGCATGTTAGCAAATACAAACTGCTGTCGGTTAGTGAGAAAGCTACGTATCCAGTCTAGTACAAATGGATTAATCTTGAGACGGGAAAGTTTTAGGAGTAGCCATTGGTGTGGAACTTTGTCAAATGCCTTTTCGAAGTCTAAGAAAATCGCATCTACAGGTACGTTCAAGTCGAGGTTAGAGCTTAGATCATGAAGAAATAAAGCTAGTTGGGTGTCACATGAAAGACCTTTACGGAAGCCATGTTGAGCAGGATGAAAGAGGCTATTGGATACTGAAAAGTTTACGATCTGAGAGTAAATAACATGCTCCATTAGTTTGCAACAAACACTGCTGAGTGAAATGGGACGATAACTAGAGCACTACGATGGAGGACCTTTTTTGGGGACTGGAACAATCTTGCCTACTCTCCAGTGTTCCGGCACCACTCCTGATGACAATGATTGCTGAACAATAGCACATAACATCGCGCTCACATTCGTTTTGGTGTTTTTCAGCATTTTAACGTTTATTTCTTCGACACCAGACGATGATGTAAGTTTTAATGGATCAATTAGTTTCTCAATGCCGTAAAGACAAAAGGTAATATCAGGCATGACTGCATGATCCGAAAGAGGGAAGCGAGGTAATATGTTAACAGCTTCAATTGTGAAGACGGAAGAAAAAGTACGGTTAAGTTGTTCAGCAGTTTCGCAATCGGGAATACGATGGTTTGATACGGTGCTTATGAGGCATCTCCTGTCACTTCCCTAGGCTGCCCTTGACAAGAGCTTCAGTAGATTCACAGTCTTGAGGCATTTTACTTTAATATACTTCAGGTGGGAGATAAAAGTTAGTTTATTGCCTAATCCATAACAACTTATGTTCGCAGCTCGCAGATAGGGGTTCTCCGTGGAGATCTATCACGGGATCTCATACTATACCCCTCTTGTTCGAAAAGAGGACACGCGTACTTTTTTTGAGGGTTTAGTTTAAAACCGTTTTCGTCTGCCCATATTGACGATTTATTTAAGCCAAGCTGCACTTGTCGCTCGCAGATACTAAGATTACATTATTTGTATTCTATTTGAATGTAATCCACGTATACAGAATAAAACATTGTACGTGATATGACTGTATGGAGTGAGTTCATTTGGACAACAAATAGAGTACAGCTCAGCACACCACCTTGGTGTACACCAGCCTCCTGCGTAAATAGATGAGACAGGGCGTTATCAACTCTTAAGACCGAACGTGCGATAAGAGAGGTAATTCTGAATCATGTTCAGGAAATTGTCTCGAACTCCCATTCCAGCCAGATCACGGATAATTTCAAAAAGCCAAGTTGCGTCGTATGCCTACTCGATATCTAAAACTACTGATAAGAAAAATTGTCTGGCAGAAAGACATCATCGATATTAGTCTCGGTGCGGACAAAGTGATCTGTTGTGGATTTACCTTCTCTGAAACCGCACTGTAAGAGGTCCATTATATTGTTCGTTTCAGGAAAATGGAGCAGCCGCCGGCTAATCATTTTCTCAGAAAGTCTGCCTAGACAACTTGTCGGAGCTGTAGGCCGGTAACTACTGGCCGAAGACGGCTCCTTACCCTCTTTGAGAATTAAGGAATTATGACCGATTCTTTCCAGGTGGCCAGAATGTAGCCGGCAAAGAACATGATCTTACAGAGTCACAGTAGTGTTTTGTGGGTTTCAAGGTGTAAGTGTTTAATCATTTCATGCAGTATTCTGTCATTTCCTAGAGCGGACTTGTTACAGCAATTCAGTGAAGCCTGAAATTCCGCCATGTTAAAGGGATGATTGTATACTTCAGTGGACGGGCCTTTCCGACCCAGAGGCAGTCGCTCTGCTTGCCGATGGTGTCTTAGAAATGTACCTGTGTAATGGGATGCACTGGAAGTATGCTCGAAGTGGGCACCTTGAGAAACAGCCTCGTCCTCAAGTGTGTCTCCCTGTGTATTTACTAATGGTAGAAGACGACTTTGCTGGCGTTTGATATTGTTCACCCGGTTCCAGGCTTTTTGTTCGTCTGTGTAAGAATTGATGCTACTGATGTATTTTTGACAACTTTCCCGTTGATATGGCGCGTGTTCTTCTACCTTGTGACATAATCGCCTTGAAGTTAATTAGGTTCTCCGCGGTTGGGGAGTTACTGATGAGGTTCCAAGCATTGTCTTGCTTTTCCGGGCTTTCTTACAGTCCTCATTCCACAATGGAATACTTCGTTTCAAGGCGACCCGTTTGTTTGGAGAATGCAAACAGATGCAACATCAACAATAAACGCTGTTAAGTGTGCTACTGTATCGTCAATAATAAGTGCATGGACATGATCACAGGACAAATGTGTTAGTACACGAAACTCCATCCAGTCGGCTGAATCGGCTTTCCATCGAGGAACGTGTGTAGGACACTCAGCCTGGCTTGTAAGGTTTAAAACGATGGAGAAATGGTCGCTTCTACAAGGGTTGTTAATCGCGTCCCACTCCAGATATGGCACAGTTGTACTGTACGATAAGCTTAATTCTATGGAAGAAAATGTTTTGTGTGTGGGGCTGTAGAATGTTTGTTCTATCTTGTTAAGCAAGCAGGCGCTTGAGGAGAATAGGAAGTTTTCTATTAGCCGTCCTGTCACGTCAAAGCGAGAGTAGCCCCACAGCGTATTATGTGCTTATATATATATATATATATATATATATTTATATAACCGCTCCTTTGGATAGTTGTAGAGAAATTTGTAATTACCGAAATCGAATCAGTACAAAATCGTTCTGTTCGGTTCATCCTAGCTAACTACCATCACACTGCTAGAGTTACATTAATGAAGGGTACCCTTCAAATCCCGCTATTATCTCTTCTCAGAAAGAATCACATATTTCTCTTTTTCCTACAAGCTAATACCACAACGCATCTTTTCGCTCCCTTTGGATTCACGTTGCGCTTTGTTATCCAGCTCGTCGTGATCACGTACATAAAGTTAACGTACCCCGTGATAACACCATCGCATGCTCACAACCATTCCTTCCTAGGACTTCGATCGACTTGAATAATCTACCTGCATCAGTAGTAAGCATCGGTGACTCCCCTCGTTTTAAGAACGCACTAATCAGCATGAAATAATGTATGGTACCAAACGGTGTAATTACGTACTTATCCGGAGACATTGCCAGTTTGGTAAAGTGTATTCTTTGTGTATTTATTTACTTCTTACAACTTTTAGGGTTGGCGTCTGGCACAACGTGTTGAAAGGAATTTCAACCGACCATCTCACCCTGCCTCGTCGAAATGAGGCGTGACTTCGCCTGCTATTCTTGGCGTCCCGCTCCACGTGCAGGAAGAACTTTCTCTCACCCGCCCTTCTTCCACCAGGCCTCGTCGAAATGAAGCGTGACTTTCTAATTCGCCATGACCATTTCGAGTGTCTGCCTGTCTCCCGGAAGTCCCGCAGTGTACAGGCCTCTTTCGTGTGTGTATGTGTGTGTGGGTGTGCGAGTTTAGAGAGACCCTTTTCTCGAATTGGATCTAGAGGAGAACTTCCACGAGCCCGCAACGAGCAGAAGAGGCGGACAGGCGTCTACAATTCCAGGAGGCGGGACTACCTCTTCTTTTCAGCAGGCTCGGTATAACCAGATGAGAAAGGGCCCTCTTTCTGTGCCGGTCACGTGACGTCGACGGAAGCAAGATCCTGCCCACGATTGTAGAGAGCCTATTTAAGGGGCTCCGAAATGTACTTTTGATCACTTCATGCTCTTCTAATTTCCCTACTTCTACCATTGAATAAATCGTGCAAGTTTCGCACTAGAAATCGTCTCGCCCTTGCTTGGTCGCCATGGTCTACCGGATGCCTGCAGCCCGCCGACAACGCCACGCTACCCAATAAGTAACGTCGGTCGAGCTTCGATAGGCAGGAGCCGCTACTTCTCGTCAGCAGTACGATACGCTACCCGGGAGTACGCAACACTACCTAACTGTTCTTTTTCGGTCATTATGTAAATATTACTGCCTTTTTCAATATATTCTTTTGTTACCTGCACTGTGCATTCCTATAACTAATCCTGTATTTTTTGCTTTTGCATTATATTCTCACCCTACCCTCTGCAATGTACAACTATGTACCATGAGGATCTCATGGTACATAGAGAACCGACCGACCGACCGACCGACCGACCGAATAGATAGATAGATAGATAGATAGATAGATAGATAGATAGATAGATAGATAGATAGATAGATAGATAGATAGATAGATAGATAGATAGATAGATAGATAGATAGATAGATAGATAGATAGATAGATAGATAGATAGATAGATAGATAGATAGATAGATAGATAGATAGATAGATAGATAGATAGATAGATAGATAGATAGATAGATAGATAGATAGATAGATAGATAGATAGATAGATAGATAGATAGATAGATAGATAGATAGATAGATAGATAGATAGATAGATAGATAGACAGACAGACAGACAGACAGACAGACAGACAGACAGACAGACAGACAGACAGACAGACAGACAGACAGACAGACAGACAGACAGACAGACAGACAGACAGACAGACAGACAGACAGACAGACAGACAGACAGACAGACAGACAGACAGACAGACAGACAGACAGACAGACAGACAGACAGACAGACAGACAGACAGACAGACAGACAGACAGACAGACAGACAGACAGACAGACAGACAGACAGACAGACAGACAGACAGACAGACAGACAGACAGACAGACAGACAGACAGACAGACAGACAGACAGACAGACAGACAGACAGACAGACAGACAGACAGACAGACAGACAGACAGACAGACAGACAGACAGACAGACAGACAGACAGACAGACAGACAGACAGACAGACAGACAGACAGACAGACAGACAGACAGACAGACAGACAGACAGACAGACAGATAGATAGATAGATAGATAGATAGATAGATAGATAGATAGATAGATAGATAGATAGATAGATAGATAGATAGATAGATAGATAGATAGATAGATAGATAGATAGATAGATAGATAGATAGATAGATAGATAGATAGATAGATAGATAGATAGATAGATAGATAGATAGCAGGCAGGCTGGCAGGCAGGCAGGCTGGCTGGCTTACTTCTCTAGTAGAAGAACGGTGTGTATTTGGATGAGGCGTCTCTAAGAAGTGATCTAAGTTGCATTAGGGATTTATTTTCTTACAAGGCGGCCCTGAAAAGCATACGGCAAATGAACAAAAGAAACAAAACGATAAATAAGCGGGAGAAGGAGCGCAGATTGCGGTCGGTAGATGAAGCGCACCAGTCACTCTGGGTGTCATTTTACAACGACGACGCGGCGGTGGGAGGGAGCCCGGCGCGCTCGCTGACGCGGACCAAGGAGGGAGCCCCATTCATCACACCGGCGAAAAAGGCTCCTGACAAATTAATTCCATTCGGTGAAATTGCGCAGTGACACAGAGTGGGCTGGAACAAAGACGTGTCGTACAACAAAGTGAAAGAACTACGCCGATTAGAGCAATATGAAAAAAAATCAACGACAAAGAAAAAAAAGACGGAACGTTGAGGAAAGAGGTGCCACGACTGAAGCCGCTGAGCGCCGTTAGCCGCGAAAATAATTGTTCTCCGGCGGTGATTAATGCGCTCGCTGCGTTAGTGCTGCGTAAAATTATAGAGGGGGCGCAGAAGCGCTCGAGCCGAAAGTTTTGCGCTTCATTCTCCCTTATCTCTCGCTCCCGCGTTTCTTTATCTTTTCAGTCTCGCCCGGTGATAGGTAGAGCCGTGATGTAAGAGCTGGTAATACGTGTCAGACGCACGCGCCGCACTTCCGTACCAGTAGCCAAGCGGGGGCCCCGGTATGAAGCGCGACGGCCGGCTCGCTTCAAAATAAGCGGCACGCCGAGAATGTGAGATATATGCACGCTTCCTATAGGAGTTCGCGTCTGAGGCGAGGCAAGGTTCGGCGCCACCTGCACGGCTGCTGTCGGCGTTATTAGGATTTAATTTCCTCCACGATAGCCGTTCGGTATTGCTGGTCAGCGACTTTTCATGCCAGAGAAAGCAGTTATGAGAACTCGAAGCAATCGCTATTTATAGTATGAGCAATATACTGCGCGTTGACTTTACCTAATGAGACCACGCGGGCGTAAGTCCGGTTCCGTTTAGTCGGGGACAGGGTGAGCCTGCCTGAGGGAGCACGTTATAGGCCACAGTTCCTCGAATTCGACTGCGTCAACGCGTTGACTGACGAACGAAGTTTGTGAGATGTGCTTTGGGAGAGGCCACTACTAGAAAGATAACAGACGTCGGGAGAAATGGAGGACTGAAAAATGTTTCAGGGTGTGCGTGCCCTGTGATACCAACATCTGCAAAACTGGCGTCTCTCATTCCTCACGACGCTATATATATCGCCATCAACTGTTCTGCGTCTACGCAAACTTAAATCTTCGTTCGTGACGTAAATTTCACGCGCGTTTCAAATTTCTTCGCAAGCATGGAACATTGCGTTTTTTTTTCTATACGTTACGCCACCGTATGCTGCTGCTGCTGCGTGCACTGGGAAGGTTTAGCAAAGAACAGCATATCTGCTGTCCCTCGTCCGGAAAATGCTGATTGTGTCAACAGCTGCTCCCAATCAGAAGAAGCCTTCTCCCAAAACTTGTCCGCCAACGCAAAATGCAGCGGAAACTGAAAGCTTCCCATCGGCAGGCAGTTCGAGTCGGGAAACGAAGAAATCCTTTCGCCATTTTACAGACGTGGCAGGCAGCGAGCGAAGCAAGCTGCGCCTGCTCGCAAGCCTTCGCTTGTCAGGTATGGCGTTGTACCGAGTTATAGAGTGCTTGAAGCGCGTAAAATGCATCGGGTGTGCTCAAGAACAAAATAGAAAGAAGAAGAAAAGAAAAGAAGAGATATATATATAAATCGTACTATTGCGTCACTTTGTGTACGGAGGGACGACAGGCGAAATATTTCTCCGCAAGCGGCGCCCAAAATCAATCCTCGTCAGGAAAAGCTGCCTTCAAGTCGAGGCGGGCGTCTTTGAAAGCGGCCTCTGTTCGGAGGACGCCGACGTTATGCTCGAATATACTAGAAAACTTCAATCACAACGCGGGTCCCTAAATGGGGCGGAGCGCAGTAAAAAAAATGCAGCTGTAACAGCGTTCTGCGATAAAGTATATATCATACGCGATCGCTACACTCTGAATCAAAACGAAACACTTGGCTACGCTTTGTTTTTGTTTTTTCTTCTTTGTCTCTCTTATGGGCCGTGATGTGGCTTCGAGCGAGGAGAAAATGAGATGAAGGAGGCAAAATAGGACGAGGCGGCCAGACATGGCAGACGAGATTTACGGGGCCCAAATTGGAAACCGAAGCTCCATCTGCGCCCTCCGACCGCGCATCTGCCCTGGGCAGAGGCAAGCAAGGACAAAAGCAGCAGTGAATAAATAAAAAAGTAGGATAAGGCGACAGGAGAAAAAGAATGGACATTAGGCTATCGATGTCGTAACCGTCAAGGGGAATCAAAAGCACATGCGAAACAAGAATGTAATGGACTGTGCAAACAAGTACATAGGAGATGGTGTGTAAACGACGCAGTCCCCCGTTACGCAACAGAAGGCACAAAGTGCAAAGAGAGAGAGAGAGAGAGAGAGAGAGAGAGAGAGAGAGAGAGAGAAAGAAGGACAGAAAATGAAAGGTGCCTTGGCGAGCCTTTCTTGCTCGTCCACGCCGTCTCGGACCTGTAACTGCTGTTCATTGCAAAATCCTGTTGACACAAATGATAGAAGTTGCAAAAACTATTCCTCCGCTTTGCCTGCATTCACCACGAGAACGAGGGCTGCATCACTTTCGTAATTTGTACTCGGTACGTTTTCTGTTCTTTCTTCTTATCGTGAGTGCTTTTGTTTTGACTCCCAGGGGATACGCCTGTCGTGCCGACCATGTAGGCATAAGGATGGCGCTGTAGATCCCCTGGGTTGGTTCTCAGAACAGACGAGGCTAAAGCGGGGACTAGAACTGGAATGGCGCGCATGGCCCTATTTGTAACTGAGCTCCCCCATTGCCTGAGCACATTAAAAATTACCATAAGCAGAGAGCAAATCAGTGGCAAGTCCCCGAGGAACGTGCTATAGATAAGCGACGATCTGTACGAAGCAGGTGCGCAAAATGCTGACGTAAGTCTAGGTTAAACAAAAGTGGGCCCACACTCACAAACAGTTCTTGCGTAAACGCCATTCCTTTAGAATAGACGCCAGCTCATTCTAATAGTGAACTTACATTTACAAAAGGCAAGCGACAAGAAGCTGTTCCAAAGGAAAAGCTTCGTGAATTGACGCACTACGTTTTTCTTCATATTAATCGGCAACGCTTTCGGAACAAGGTACAGGCCAGAGTTTGCGGCGCTTTGTTCGTGGAAGCCATCTTGTGCTTGGTACTGCGGGTATTCCGCGGAACGAACGGCCCTCATGGCGGTTTGCTTGTTGCCTCACGCATACTTGCCGCTAGTTTTCTTTCGCCATGACTTTCTTGTCAGCTGCGACGTCATCAAAACCCACCGTCTCCGCGCGGGCCCCACCGACAGAAGGCGACGGGAGTGGAGATTACGTACGATTGCTTTAAGCGCGGCGGCTAAAGTAAAAGGTCCTGGTCGCCATTTAACGCCGTCGTCAACGCGTGAGTGAAATATTGCACGCAGCAAGTGAACTTATAAGAATAATACACTGCTTCTCTAACTTTAGCTTGTGCCTTACCCGTGGCTTTTTGAATCGCCCATCAGCACCTTGTTCTTTACGACATTAAGGGAACATGTTGCAAAGCGTTATTTTCATCACCTATCATTCTTTAACCAATGTTCAATCAATACTTTGCAGAGAAGCTGGCGATTAAACGGTTGGCAGCTACAGCTAAATAAAACAATCGAGGGAGTATGCGAAGACTACACTGGCTGAACTAATTCGATTAATTAGGCTGGCGACTCGATATCTTCAGTATATACGGCCAGTCACTGCCAGACCACCAACAGCATGGATTTGTCTCGTTTAGCAAATAAACCAACAGCCAGGAATTCAGTTTTAACCAGCAAAGAGCAGCGCTATTCGCCAGCTCACGGAAATTAATTTTTTTTTGTCACTGACTTACGTGGACATCGAACGGCTGTAAAGGCGCTGCTGCGCTACAACCGAAAGAGACCGGACGTAATTACAAATTCTGATTGGGTGACTGTGGCTGACCCCGACAGTGAATCATGCACAGTCTGCGCGAGATTATGCGGTGTCTTGACAAGCTGTGTGACAGTGCCCGCACAGATAGCCCTAGCCTACTCTATTCATTTCTCCATTCTTTCCTCTGTTTAGCTCATATTCAGCTTTGTAGCCCGTTTACCCTTCTCCAGTACAGGAGAGGGAACCGGAAATAGATTCTGGTTAACGTTATCTGTGTTTCCTTTGCTTTAACCTCTCTGTCTGTCTCCACTGCACACAAACTAGGAAAAATGACTAGGACCTAGGAAGCCAATGTGTGCAGCATCGTTGCTGCACTCAAACGCGCGCGCACCTGTTCTTTAACACCAGATTCTCGCGAGGCTCGAGCAGTAAATAAAAATGAAAAATAAGCAGCATGGCAAAACGACTGTGAGCAAAGCATAGCCCACAGCAACATTGTATCTTTGCTAGCAGTCTACGAGTGAGAGACGTAGCAAAATAAAGGAATATGTTAGAAGGGTACTGGTTCGGGCAAGTTGGTTAGAATTCATGATAAATATTATTTGTGCACCACTCGGAACGAGGACTGGAGACTGTGTGCGTGTCGGCCTACAGTCTTCTTTCAAAGTGGTGCGCAAATAACATTGATCGTGAAAGGAATATGCGTCCAGAGAAACGTGATCCGCTTAGAAGCCCCGCTGACACTAAGTTCCTTTTAAACATTTCTGAGGAAACAGGCTCCTCAAGCGTTGCTTCTTTGTGTGCAAGGAGTTGCACACTTTCGTCACCGAGCATACTTGTCGCTTTAAAATTTTTATTCGCACACTCCTTCGTAGTGTTATTTCGCTCACTGGTGGTGAGTGCTTATGTATATGTTATGTTATGTTCTGTGAGAAGTGGTGAGTGCTTATGTATATGAGACAGTTGCCTTGCTAGAGCCGCTTGTCGAGGAACCTCAACAACACTTCAGTCGCACGCATTGAAGTTGTAGTGTCAGGCCATGGGCCGAGGATAACTTCCTCCGACAGTCGTTGCCTGCCAACGCTGGTTAGGAAACTTTCCAGCGTCCTTCGCTCCAGCATATATGCTGGGCAATCGCACAGTATGTGTTCCAGTGTTTCAGGCATCTGGCAGTGTTCACAATAAGGGCTGTTCGATTGGCAGTACCGAATGCTGCCATGTTTTCGAGCAAAAGGACGTTAGACTAACTGCGCAGTTTCTCGAGTGACTTTCGTTTCTCGCAATGCTGCTCGCCTGGATGCGAGAGGAGGAAAACAAGGGCGACGGCAGCAGCGGCAGCGGCGGAGAAAGGCCAGCGAATCTCAGCGCCTCTGCCAGCCGGAGTGAGAACACCCTGGAAACCGTCGAGATTGTCGCGCCAACTTCTCGACTCGCGAACGGCTTCCAACATTCCCGCACGCACCACGCAGCACTCGTTGTTTCCCGGATTTCCACGGGCAATTTCAATGGCGAGCGAGCAAGCGAGAGAGAGAGAGAGAGAGAGAGAGAGAGAGACGCCTCCATGCCTGCTTTGCGCTCTCCCGAGTCCCGTGCCGGCGGCCTCATCCATTCCACGCCGCCTCGGAGCCCTGCGCCTTTCGGGCGCATTCTCGGACGGGTCGGGGGCAATCGGGCCGACACGGGGCGAGGAACGAGCGAGGCGGCGCCAGAACTTGGGCGTGCGCGTGGCATGTTTAGGGCTCCGGACCCGACGTCGTCGTCTCGCATCTCAAGAGCGGTTTGTGCTCGCGCTCTCAGCGCTCGTATTTTTCGGCCGCGTTTCCGACAGAACCGATCGCCGGCCGTCCACTCCCCTCCGCTAGACGGCAGGAACGACGAGCCTTTTTTCCCAGTTGCCGAGTCATGATGATTCCATGCAGCGTAGTAGGAAGTTGATGCAAACCTGTCTAAACGCAGTTGGTGCAATAATAAGAACCCAAAGGTTTTCGAGTAGCTTCGCGGGCTTTTTTCCCCACTGTTGTCATGAAGATTGGTTTTGATTACTCTGCACCTCCTGAAATGAAACACGCTGGGGAGATTGCTTGATGACGGCCGGCAAAGTACGGACACACATCGCAAGTACTTTTGTTATGACCAAGAATGACACCCCTATAGGAACATCACGGAATAGAGATAAAATTGATAAGACTTCATCGTTATAGCTCTTGTTTACTCGGTAAATATAATGAAAGGTAGCTTGATGTAGGTTGTTTGCTCTGTAGAAAAATCTTTGACTACGTGTTAACCACGCCCAATTATGAAAGCATCACTCGTCTGCTTGGCGCGAAGGGCATGGCTGGGAGCTACAGGTATCAGCCCATGCACATGCAAACCTCATTATCACTATCTTCTGCAACATCCGAATTTAAGTTCATTGCAAGAGAGACCTTTCTGGGATAACTTCACTAACCACTGTGCTTCGTTCACTGAACCCAAGCTACACCTGCAAATTTCTTAATCTTATCAGTTAATCTCATCCTCTACTTCCCCCTCGACTACGCTCAGCTTCTATTGTTATCCATTCGATTACTCTTAATATTTTCTGCCCCTTCGCCATCCGCCACTCCCTGGGCAGAGTAGCCAACCGGACAGCGAATCTGTTTATCTTCTCTGCCTTCCGTTTATCATTTTCTCTCTCTGTCACAGAGCGACGGTTATCTTTTCTACGCAGTACATAACCGACTTAGCTCCACTTCCCTTAATCTCGACTCAAGTTTCATCTATACCCGAGCTCGAGAGCTTGATCTCTAATCAACGCAACTGCATTTTTATCTCTTAATGTTACGGCTAATAATTTGATTCCATCACTGTTTCAGCATCGTTCAGCTTACTTTGTGTTTCTCTGCTCTGCTACAAATAGCGGTCCCATTGGTCGGTTCTTGCCTCTGCTGTACACTCGCGCAAACCCGTGGACACTCATTTCTTCTCGCGCACTCCCCCTTTGATCGCGCTGCACGCAAATTACTGGAATTTCGTGCGTCTCGGTTTTGGGATCTGGAGCGTGTTCCTTCGCGATTCCGAGGTAAACGCCACGGAATACGGTTTCCCCGTCTCGCCCCTTATATTACGGCAAGCGTGGGTCAGCGCCGTTCCATAAACCACCCTCGCGGAAGTGACGTCTTCTCCGCGATAAGGAGTCACGAAGGCAGGCCTTTGCATAAATAAGACACAAGGGGGCGGTAAGAGGAGGCACCGCTGCTTGTTTTCTCGCGTTCCGCTCGCTGGATTCGGCAGAGCGGCCGTTCAACTCTTGCGTCTGATTTGTCAGCTTTTTCTCGTTGCTGCCGAAACATTACGTCTTATCTCGAGCAAACATAGGTTTCGTCGGGTTAATCCTATTATTATCATCTTTTGCACGCAGCGCCCGTAGAAACCTGCCAAGAACGCTGTCTTCGTAGAAATTATGGGCAAAACGTCGCATTTCTTGTGGATAAAATTACAATTGAAAATAAAAAGGGCTTCGACTCCGTTTAGCTGATTTACCCTACATGCTCTAAACATTACTTGGCTTGGTAACCCCATTGTTGTTGTTGTTGTTGTTGTTGATGATGATGACGATGACGATGATGACGACGACGACGACGACGATGATGATGATGAGGAGGAGGACGACGACGACGGCCTTTCTCTTCTCATTATCCCTCTCACATTAGCAGTGTTGAGCACTGCATCGGTTCACAAATTGTATAATCAACTTATCTAAACGTCTGCACAAAATAATAAATGTTTGCACCAAATGAGCAAGGCTTACACCGCAAATTCTCCTTTAGACCATGCTATACTCGCGCAGAACAAACGGCGGTGGGTGGTTTTTGCGTCGCTACTGTCGTTGAGCCCGCCGCACACATCGGAACCAATGTTAACCCATAGGTGTAGCTGTTGGTGAGCTGCCATTCCTGTGTAGTGTATTCACACGGCAATTCCCGAACCGGCTGTTCGCTCCTTGCTGCGGGAAGTGATCGCACCGTGAGTGACTTCATCTGAAGCAGCAAGCCTTGCATATTCAGCTTCGATTAAACTCTCTGCCGCTCTCTTCCTCGTATCATGAATAAAACTGTAGCGAGTGGATGCTCGTGACGCGATTCAATACCGCTCGGTCACGTCACACTTGCTCCGCAAATTGAACCACCGATTGGTTTCGTCGCGTGAATTTAACAACAACAACAACAACAACAACAACAACAATAATAATAATAATAATAGAACTAGTAAAAATGACATTTTGACTTCCCCCTCTACATGAGAGCTCCATTGAGTGACATTAGCACTAAAAGCATGCTTCTTCGACCGACTCCAAGTGGAGGACAAAGTTCCTTTTCCCTGTGAATCCAACAGAAGCCTACAATAATCCAAGAAAGTCCACTAGGAGTGCCATACAAAACACTTGATCATCACTGATTTAGCGTTGCGGTAATATGTCGGCCGCACACACACACACACTTCAGATGTCACAGAGATATGGAGGCAAAAAAAAGATACAGTGATGTGATAAAAGAATAATTTTTTACACGTGCTTAACCGTATGAGACAAACATACAAATGATTACAGACAACAAAAAGAAAGGAAAGAAAGTATTTAATTTATGCACGCAAACTAGATAACGAAATGGACGCGGCGTCACTTAAGCCTTTGCCAAGGTTTTAGTCACACAGTAAAACGCTGTGTGTGCTTTACATGTGCTACCCGAATCATGTGTTTCATACTTGGGTGGCGTTAATGAATGCAGTAATTCTTACGTCCTCTCGAGGGGAATTAAAAAACGAAGCCGCATATAAAGCATTTCGCTTCGTTAGCGCCTAAACAGCTTGAGGCAAATACGTGGAAGAACTTATGAAGTTTTACGGAGGCGTCGTTTTAGGAGAATGCCTGCAGCGCTAATTTGCATATGGCTGGCGCCGCTCGCATACATATTCTGCCATCCTTCCTGTGCTCAGCGCTTCGGGCAAACAACGCGCCTCTTTTAAGGGAACGAACACAAAAAAACAGGAGCACGGGTTTGTCTCGCTTGACGCATACGCCGTATTACGTGAAGCATATGTTCGCACTTTTACTCTTGGACTCACGCAAGTTTTCTCGGCGCATTCTGACGACCATCCGAGGCTGGTCAGAGAAGTAAACGTGACTAGTTATGTTATGGAAGCAAAAGGCGTGTAAACACGAAAATAAAATGCGCGGGGATAAGAACCATTTCTGATGCGTTTTCAGTATAAACGGCGTGTTTGATGTATGCGGGTTTTATCATGACGCTTTCTGATTTGGTTTGATCGCGTTTTTTATAAATTATTCGGGCTATGGTCTTGTCCCCCGCGTGTGATTAGGTGCAGTTGTGAAGATACTCGGGTGCCGTATTCATTCGCGTAAAAGCGGCAATATTAATTTCGAAATCTTGAATCGCTGTTGTCTCAAAGGATGCTGGCTTATGAGCATTTATTGACAACCATTGCGACTGCTACAGATGATATTGTGACACGCTGACGAAGAAGATGTTTCAATCCTGGTCGGAAGAAGACAATGCTCTGGACTTCGCGCGCTGTCTACCATGTTGTCAGCTGCTACAATTATTGTAAATATCTTGTAAATATACGTCTGACTGTTTTTAACCCCGTAACATTTTTGGTGGAGGTTGCGGGCTCATTATGAAGACGGATTTCCGCAGCGGGCGCTCCTTGGCTGCATCTACAATGCCAGCTCAAGGCGAGGATGCTTCGGGCCCGTCGGCACCCACGCCCGCCGTCATTCTAGCACTACCCCGTGACCCAGGAACCTTTCCTGGCACCGACGATACCGATGTTGAAGACCCACCATCAAAAATTTTATTCTGTGTTCTTCGTGGCTTATGCTGTCGCGGTCACTAATTTAGCATGCTTTGGTGACATGTTGTAATGTCGGAATCGCAGCAGATAACGTTTTTGATGCTTGTACACTTAGCAGGTATTCCGAGACTGGCACCACTTTTTTGATATCCTTCCCCAAATTTGTCAGGCATAGAATTTACTTATTATTCTCCTGAAAAGCATCGTTAGCGCACTGCAGTACAAGACTACGTGGAACATCGATGTGTTTCTGGTCAGATGTAAGGGACAAATATCTTTAAAATGGTCGTTGTACTCCCAGGATTCCTGTTAAGAGGACCCGCCATGAGCGCTGACTGACTTAAATTTCGCAGTTGTAACAAGTGCCACGAAGTGGGTAATAAAAACGTGAATTCAATCAAGGAGTTATTTCTTGACTACTGAACCATTTGTAGTGTCCGCGAGAGGGAATAGTGCCTCGCCGAACAATAGTAATTCCTACCATTACTGTACTATATTGAAAGGTTAATTCAATTATGGGGGTTTACGTGCCAAAACCACTTTCTGATAATGAGACACGCCGTAGTGGGGGACTCCGGAAATTTGGACCACCTGGTGTTCTTTAACATGCACCTAAATCTACACGGGTGTTTTCGAATTTCGCCCCCATCGAAATGCAGTCGCCGTGGCCGGGATTCGATCCCATGACCTCGTGCTTAGCAGCCCAACACCATAGCCCCTAAGCAGCCACGGCGGGTATTTTGAAAGGTCACCTTCCAAAGTGGCTAAGGAGCGGTCACATTCCACTTCTGGCACGACATCGCACGTTCGATTCCTCACTGCAGCAATCGCATTGAGATTGGGATGAAATGCAAAATTATTCATATACTGAAAGTTATGTGCAAGTTAATGAACTCCGACACTTCTAAAGAAATTGAGACCCCTCCAATACAGTGCTTTCCCCGCATTTTTGTGGCGTCCGGACGTTAAACTAACTAACTAACTAACTAACTAACTAACTAACTAACTAACTAACTAACTAACTAACTAACTAACTAACTAACTAACTAACTAACTAACTAACTAACTAACTAACTAACTAACTAACTAACTAACTAACTAACTAACTAACTAACTAACTAACTAACTAACTAACTAACTAACTAACTAACTAACTAACTAACTAACTAACTAACTAACTAACTAACTAACTAACTAACTAACTCACTCACTCACTCACTCACTCACTCACTCACTCACTCACTCACTCACTCACTCACTCACTCACTCACTCACTCACTCACTCACTCACTCACTCACTCACTCACTCACTCACTCACTCACTCACTCACTCACTCACTCACCCACCCACCCACCCACCCACCCACTCACTCACTCACTCACTCACTCACTCACTCACTCACTCACTCACTCACTCTCACTCACTCTCACTCACTCACTCACTCGCTCGGTGAGTGGCTGACGGACTGACTCACAGTGAGTGTGTGAGTGAGTGAGTGTAAGTCAATCAATCAATCAATCAATCAATCAATCAATCAATCAATCAATCAATCAATCAATCAATCAATCAATCAATCAATCAATCATGAACAGTTTTCATTGAAACGTCGCCCAAAGGAAGAAACGTCACAGGAGTTCCCGTCCCTCTTCTATTGCGTGCTCGCGGAACGCCTGCGGTCGGCATATACAGGACGACGCGGAGCAGAGAGCGACCTGCATCGTCTCGCCTTTCTTTTACGACCGCTAACTAAACCGACGCCCCGCAAGTGAAATAACCGGATTAAAACGGTGCCACCGCCAAGAGCAAACAAACCCGGCGCTTCGGCGCGTACTCCCAGAGCGCGCCGGGCAGAATCGGATCCCCGTTGTCATCCGTGCTGCCAGCGCGGCGGCAAATCTAATAACGACCTGCTTTCGGAGCTCTTCCGCTTGCGCACCGCAGAGAAAACGCGAGAGCAGTGCCGAGAAGGGGAGGTCTCTCGCTAAACACGGGGAGCTAGCTGGCCTCTCTCAGAGGTGAGGGAGAGCTGGAGAGATTGGCGAGGATGGGAGAAGGGGAGTTCGCTCTTCAGCGTGCGCCACTCATCTTGTTTGCTTACGTCATTCGCTCTCGTTCGACTTGCGTTAAACTCTCCTCTCCGCACGAAACGAACGGACGAGCAGAGAGAATGAAAAACTGGGGCGCACGAGCTGTTGAATCTATCGCCTCGAGCGAGGGATATGGATTGAAGGGCGAAGAGGGAAAGTAGAATAATGTGGAGTGACATTTTAAACAAACGGTTTCTGGCCGCGCGCGATGGATCCGCTCGCGCATGCAGCGATACTTCTCGCGCATAATTCGCTTTGCGTGTTAAAACGAACTCGAAGGGCTGTTTGAAGGAACGTACAGATGTGTCTCTCCTATACATGTGCGCTATGATAACGTGTTGTTGTTGTTGTTATTGTTTTTGTTGTTGTTGTTGTCAAACTGCGAACAGTACTACATTCCAAAGTAGTAGGTAAGTATGTATGCGACGACGTTACCATTCATTGCTTAATCAGCAACGGCATTCTGCCACCAAACATGTCCCGGCAAGCAGCCACTTCACTTTATTAGCGGCCCAGCCAGCCACAAATATTTTTAAACGACAGCCGTGGCGGAAAAGTACTGCAGCCTGTGCATGATGGGTTCATTATGCTCCTCGTGCACGAAAGCCCACGCCACATATTTGCGTTCCGGATATCACGCTTATACAAAGAGAAAAATTCAGAAATGCAGATTTTTTTTTCTTTTAAGATTGCCGTTTTGTTTTTCCAGTGAACTGAGGCCATTAGTGCTACTGCAACGCCAGCGATATGTAGAGTGTCGTCAAGTAGGCAGAAATTTAAGGGAGAGAAGATAGGAGGCGCCTATTGCTTGTCATTAAAGCATGAAATTTATTCCTCGTTGTTTCATTTTCTTAGGGGTAAACGACTAAATACAGGCCACTGGAAGTGGAGATGGATACGCGTACTCCATTACTCCATTATAAGGAAACACCATTAAAATGAAATGACTGCACTCCCTGCATCCGGCAGAAGCGGTAAGGAAAAACATATATGCTTAGGTCATATGTACAAATATGCAGAAAACTGACACTGCCTTGCCTAATTTTTTTTTCTCCTGCCTGGGCAGAATACCATGACATGGAAGGCGCAGGTTCACGATGCTCTTACTGGTTTCTCTGGCTGTCAGAGGATTTACTTTATGGTACTAAAGGCAAAACAACGGATGCAGACCTACGTTCCGAAAGAAGTCTGTCGTTAAAACCAGGCAATGTGGCGTCAATCGTAACGTGTTGTGATGTGATCACAGCAGTCGCAGAGGATGTGCGAGATGGGAGCGAAATGTTCTGGGGCCATGGAACAACACTGAAAGTGCACTGCAAACAAGAGCGCTCTTAACATTTTTAACGAAGAGCAGCAACACCTCCAGGCTGTAGATCTGCACGACAGGCGCCTGCTCATTTTGTCATGTTGTGCGCAGAACATGTGCGCATATTGCACGTGCATGTAGTTCGCTGCATACTTCATCGTCATTCGCACTCTCTCCTTTTGTAGCGGCAGCAATTGTATGGACATTCCAGGCTAATTTTCGCCGTCGCCGTGATGTTCTGCATAAAGTCCAAGTGGGATAAGATCGCGCGCCCTGTGCTGTCGGTGTGAGGGAAAGCGCGTGAGGGTTAGCCGCGAAGAATGGTCGCTTCCGTGGCTGGATGCGCGCCGTCTTGCCGCGTGCCCAGTGCTGGATGTCACGTGATCAAGCAATCGCTAGGGGGGAGGGAGGGGGGAGAACGTGTCTCCTCCTCTATAATAAAATATAAAGCAAGGACCATAATCTCTTGCACTTTTGTTGCTTTCAGGCAGCTGAAGCCAGCAGGGCGATAGGGAAACACTATACCAGCCTTTCGGATGATGCTTCCTCTCCCTAAAGTGTTCGCGTAACGCCTTGGGGAGACTGCGCAGCGCCAGTGGCCTGCCGCCACACGACGTTTTATGGTATGCGACGCGCGCGCGATCAATAAAGACAATAAGACCCGGCTGCGGGGAGCGCGACCAAAATCAAGGAGAGCTTCCCGAACCAAAACACTCGTCAGTGGCCGAAGTATAAAAAAAAAAAGAAGCTGAGACGAGACATGTCTCCGCTAGTCCGCGTAGGGAGACGCAAAACAAAACGCGCAAATGAAGAACTATACAAGCGGGAGAGTGCGAAAGAAAGAGTACAGCAGGGCTCGCGTGTCAGGGAAATCCACGGAGCCCGATATTACTCCCGGTTCCTGCGTGAGTGCGGAGCAACAACAGGCGTGGCCCCGCGAATGGCAAAACAAAGAGTGAAGAGACCGAAAGAGAGGGAGAGAGAGCGCATGCCAAAAAGAATAATACCGACACGCGGTGATAAGCTGGCGTGAGGAGAAGGCATCGCTGTCCAGGCGTCGAAAGCAAATGGAATTAGACGCTCTGGCAGCGAGGCCTAAGAATAACGCGGTCCGCCCGCGGTGGCAGCGAGGCGGCGATATCCGAGCCTCGCGCCCGAGGGCCTGACCAGGAATTGAGGGAAGAAAGGAAGCGAAAAGGCGAGGGGAGGATGATGGCCTGCGAGGCTGCTGCCAATAAATTCGCGCCGCGTTGCCGATAATTGTTCTCGGCCGTCGCTCATCCTAAAACTGTCAAAGACGTCGACAACTACTGCACAACGCCACCACCTCTCTTCCGGCTTCCCTTCCCCCTCTCCCCCACTCCCTGCGCACTTTTTTTAAGCCCTCGCCACGTACAACCACTATCCGCGAGTTTCCAGAGTAGCCCTGCTGTTCTTCCCTTTCTTCCCTATACCTAGCCCCCTTTTCTAGGCTTTTCATTCCCTTTCGACGTTCTAGGCGCATGCGTTGCTGCTTTTCTTTCGCGGCTTCGGCCGTCTTCCGGGCGTTTGTGCTTCGTGACATTTTCGCGTCTATCTCTGGGAGGGGAGAAAAAAGAAAAGCAATGTCGTCGAGAAATTAGGTTTTGCTTTATCGGAAACCACGACCTCTCCCTTGCGCGCTTGTGTTTGGGAAAGGACGGAGGCGTGAAGAAAGAGCGCGAAGCAGGGATCACGGGGAAGGATGCGCGATTGTGATGTCCTATAACTTTCCCTCAGCGTTCGCTTTAATTTTGTCTCTCTCTCTCTCACTATCTACCAAGAAAGCAAGACAACAAGAAAGGTGAAGGAAAGAATAGAAGCACAGCTATGGGACGAAAGGAAATACTGGGGATGTGGCTGGATGTAAGGAGAAATAAAAGGAAATAATAAATAGTACGGGAGAACTCTGACGCCCCGCGCACGACTTGCACCGAACACCGCCGTCGAAGAAGGGGAAACGCAAGTGAGCAGAACTCGGCGACGACGTCGGCGAGGAAGAACACTGGTTCTGACAGAAAGGTGGCATCTCCCTCAACGATCAGCGGCACCTCGCACCTTTTCTCTTTACTTCCTTTGGAATTTTTGCTGTCGTCATCGCTTCCTTACTGCACCGTAAGAGAAGGAGAGGAAAAACAAAGGAACGAAATGTGTGCCGGCCTCGCCAGAGATTCTCCAGAGCAAGAAGGGGCAAAAAAAGTTTTCGCTCCTTACAACTCGGATTCGAGTTTTGGCAGAAAGGTGGCCTTCTCCTTACAAAGGGTGCTTTGAAGGAGAAGCCAGCTTGCCGTCTGCGGATAAGGCGGCGTTGCGGCGCGCGCCTCTGCGAGCTGGGCCACGCGTGACCGAGTTTTTTGCGCGCCCGCACCGCCGTCCTGACAGTTCGGATAATGGAGCGGGATCTCGCATTTCTCTCCGCTTCTTGATTGCTTATTTTCTTTACATTTACATTTTCCTGCGCCCCTGTAGTTTCTAGGGCGTGTTCTAGGGTTAGTATGGTTATGGAGGGTATAGCATCGAAGAAAGAGGCGTTAAAGCGCCGTGCATTGACGTCAGTGCAGCTTACAACTGTAGATAAGCAGTGGCTCGATACAGACGTACAGTCGTCCTAAGTCTCAGCTGCTGCGTTGTCTCCTTCTACTTTAAATATTATGCTGGTGTTTAACGTTGACTATGAAGAATTCAGCTTAGGCGGCGTTCAGGATATGGCGTCCATGACGTCGATTATGGCGCCAGAAGCACGCAATAGCAAGGTTTCGAGATTGGTATTCTATAGTTTGAGGTAGGCGTCGCTTCGGGTGTGATGTTGACAAAACCTACTAGGAGGGCGGCGCGTTAAATTTTATTGCTCGAATTTCTTTACGAACACGTAAATTCAAGCACATGTGCGTTGTGACGCTACGCCAATTTCGTTTTGCCAACACTTTCAAAAATTCGACGCCTCTTAGCGTGTGCCAGTACAGTAACCCTCGTTTTTCTTCACGACATTTCATTTCTCTAGCGCCGTATGCTTGGTGTCGTTCCGTTCAGAGCTCTGTGTGAGTGCAGAGTGCTCCTGAAAGAACCAAGTTTGCGCGAGTGTATACGTATTGGGGGGTTAAAGGTACACGCCGAGAAAATACACGGGTAACAGGAGAGCAGACACCACAAGCGCTCATGCCTGCTTTTCTTTCGCCATCATATTTTTTTTTTTTTCACACTTTACCCATACCACGGATAACTACCTCAAAGGGAAGTGCCTGGCAGACTATGCACGAGAGAAGAGAAACACCCGCAAGAAAGATGGCAAATATTGTTGTCAGACTAGCTCCACCATGAATGTTTTTACGAATTTACGAATGATATTTAAATTCAGTGGTTCGCAAAAACCTCAAACACTTTGTTCCATTTTCGCATTGGCTGCATATCAGGGAGTACGACGCACACAGAAAAATAAAAGTCGAGTACAGGAAATACAAATATGTTTTGTTTGGCCTACGAGACAAATGATTTACTGATTAGTAAGCATCGTATTCAAACGTTTAATTGCCGAGTTATTAAATCAGTGTTTTCTGTTAGCGTACATCGTGGACAGAATGTTAGGTCATAGAGTTCGAAACAATCACCGCCCTGATTTCATTATCCCAGCTTAGCGTTAATTTCTTTCCAAAATTAAAACTGCGTCGCCGAATAGACTAACACAGCACGTTAGCAGCAATACTGCGCTGTAAGTCACAAAGTAATGGGGAAAAAAAGTGGTGAATCTTATGATAAGCAAGACACTTATCTGAGGAAACTTGCCCGAATGTAATTCCTACAATGGTCGTAATTTCAGTTCAGCGAAAAGGTGACTAAAAGAGAAATGAATATGCCCAATCTGCTAATATAATTTTCAATGAATGCAAGTGCAGGTACTCTCCAAAACATGGCGACCATGACGTGTGTCCGGATCCCGCAATTTCTTCCGACGCTTGTATCATTCAAAAGCATGACCTCCGAGATTAGGTTCTGTTACTCCGAGGGAGCCATCGCTAGTGACGCGATTTGGGCACTACCTATTCTGCAGCGTCAGTGCGCGTCCGTGAGTTTGCTGTCATTGCATGGGCAGCATTAAAAACGCCGCTTTGGATTGAACGAGAAAAACCAAGGGGATCCGAGAGGCTGTATTTTTTATTCATTCAAATCACACGAAATAAGAGACAATGTAGCAAGGGAAAGCGTAAAGGAAGGTAATTGTTACGTTTAATTGAAATGAAGGTAAAGGGAAATGAAAGTGCACGAGAAGATAACTTGCCGCAAGGTGGAGCCAAACCTACATTCTCCGCATTACGCGTACGCTGGTTTACGTAACTCACGAAGTGGACGCTGAAACTTTACGGCCAATCGCTCTTTTATATACTGCAATGTATCGACGTTCAGGCACATGAGTTTGCAGCGAACCTTCGAGACACGCCGCTATACTAAGCAGCTCATCGTGACTAACACATCCCGATATAATTCTCCAATTTTTTTTAGTCGTTAAAAGTAAATACGAGGACGCGAAAGTGAATCCGAGCATCAACCACGACGTTTTCGGGGGAAAAAAGAAAAAAAGAAGAAACGAAGCGTAAACCGATTTCAATCTTCATTGTGACCCTGTGGTTTTTGAGGAAGCAGAAAAGTATAAATAATGTTGCTGGTGAACAAGGCCACGCGTTGCAAAAAAAAAGAGAGAGAAGAAAACAATAACGGAGTTTCCTGCAGGCCCGATGTTCACGCAGTTCGGGTGACATGGCTTTGCTCTTTGCCGCCTCGGGCACCACGCGTCGACCACCGTGGACGAGAATGGCCGCAGGGAGAAAAGGTTCTGGGGCAAGGGGCACAATGGCTCTGCAGCGCGGCTCTCATGGAAGGCCACCCTCGGGACGTTTCCACCTCGTCTTACTATAGCGGCAAGAGTGAAGTGCTTTTCGCAAGAGAAAAACTATAACAGACGAGAAAAGAGGAAAAATTTGTTTACTGACGCGGCACCGCGTGCCGTAGCCTCTCCGTTTTCTATGGAAATGATGTGCCCGAAAGATTTTTTTTTTCTTTTTTGCTTGCTCTCTAGTTTTTTTTATATATTTCTATGGTTGCTGTTGTTCGGCTTATTCAAACTGTTTCTTTTTCGAAGAGGAGGAGGGAAGAAAAAAAGAAGGATGAGAGAGGGGTGTTAGGAGAAGAGAGGGATTGCGTGCACCTGCGTATTAAACGAGGCTGTAACATGTGAAACTTTAGCCAAAAGTTTCGAAGGCACTTCACGAGCTACTAGAGGCGCGGGGCTCCTGCAACACGATTGTGGCAAACCAGACTTTCTCACTGGTTAACGTCCCTACCTTTCTTCTGCGACTATCTGTCTCTCTATTTTAACTCCAAGGTTGCGTAGACCACTATCTCGTTCAAATATGTAGATTTGAACGGGGAACATCCTATATGTAGATACGCAAAGTGCACGGGCCAGCAGCAGGCCTAGTCACGTACCAAGTGGCTTCGAAAGTTCTGACAAACCGTGTGCAGAGAGCTCCATGTACGGCTATTAAAAACCAGTAAAAATCAGTAAATAATTTGTTAGCGCAAGACTTATTGATCGTCTACTTTACTTGATAAAAGCACAGTGCTCTAAAGGCTCAACCAGACGTACGCGTTCCAATGCGCCCGCACGCGCCGCACCACGCCTGGGCGCGTACGGCGTCAGACGCGGAGGCTGTTTCGCGTGTCGGCGCGCGGCGGCGTGGAGACCTACAACGGCTAGGATTTCTGCGCCCGCGCCGGAAGCTGCCGCTCGCGTCAGTAGCATGACGCACCTCACATGACCACGGCGAGCCAACGTCACTTCCGGAACGACTCTTCGCGCGACGTTCAGGCAAGCTGCTTCAGCACCTTGTTGGCTGTGCGCGTTGAGATCGACGTTCTTCATGGCAGGTGCAGAAATCTTCAGCCGGCTGCATTAACAATGAAACTTTGATCGCCGAAGTGCAACGTCGCCAACCATTGGTACTGCTGGTACCGACGTCACCTTTTCTTCAGCATTAGCAGCAACGTCATCATTTTCATGACGAGCAACACTTTCTTTTTTCTGGACAACGGTCTCATGATTCAACAGTTAGCACAAAGGTCGAAAGCTTGCAGCGCAGTTCGAGGTCTGACACACCGTGCAACACGCGAGGCGCGTAGCACACGAGTGATGCTATGCCGATGCTGCTGCAGGTTTCGCCGGGCTCACAATATTCATATTAGGTCGCAGTTGAGCTGAATGACCCACAAGGAGTCGTAAAATATGTTTCTGAAATATAAAAACAAGTTTTAAGCTAAAATTATTGTGTTTTCTTGCAGTATGTAACACATTGCTTAACGTGGCCGTTAAGCGAAGGCTAGACTGCCTTGAACATGGCAAGCTAGCAACACTGCGCCGCCGCGACGAGACGCGCGGCTACGCGCGGCAACTCGTGCATCGTTTGGGTGCGCGCCCTCTTCCTCCGTCAGGCGCGGCGCGACGTCGAGTCAGCGCGGCGTGTGCAGACGCATTGGAACGCGTACGTCTGGTTGAGCCTTAAGGGGCGACGGAGCTAGGCGTCTGATGACGGCTTGAAGAGTACTTCAATTCCACCCCAGTATGGATAGAAGCGGAGTTGCAAACAATAAGATCGGAGAAGCAAAAACAAAATGGTGGGGCAAATGTTATAATTGTCACCTATTGAAACAGCCTCTGTAAACTTTAGGAAAGCTTGCTGTTGGGCTAGTTGGTACGTGATTCCTAAATTTAACACAGCGCCAGGAAACTGGACAAGAAAGTGAGACAACTAGAGGTTTATTTCGCACGACGCAAAATATACACTGAAGGAACAGAGGTGAGCAGTACGAGAAATGAGACAAGACCACGGCAGGGAGGAGGGGGGTGGGGATGAGAAGAAAGGGGAGAAGGGTTGGAAAGATGAGCCTTTTTTAGAAATCTCTGTAAATTAAAGTCATACGCATGTACGCAATAAAAATAGCTCGTGGTTTCCCCAATTAGGTTTTGCAATGTGATCACATAAGAGTGAACAATCTGTTCAAGATATTAAATCATTTCCGTTCAGCAGATGTGCTCCATTCAAATGTTCGGGGCGCTCAAAGGGGGTGAGCATACTCAGTGCTCCTGTAAGATGTTCCGAACCAGCCAGCCAATGCGTCTGAAATTTGGCGCAAGTATCACGTTTTATATGAAAGAAAACACGATCATTCTAGTTACATTCGCATGAGAAGGCGCGAGACTGTTGTCAATCTTGACTTTCTCTGCTGAGGATAAACAGCAATTTCACGCCACTAAATTATTTACGCATAAATAGAGCACTATTACTTATATATCTGCCTAATTTGTTAACGCAAGACTGAAAAGCTAAACAAGTTAAACGTGAGAAAAAATTAATAAAGCGTTTGAATAAATGGAAGTGCTGTGCCAATCAGCCTGCGTTGTCATTGTCGATTTAACTAAAGAAGTATTTCAGCTTCTTTTGTGATCGGCTAGCAAGTTGGGGATCTTCACTTCGTACTAGCTCGACTAGAAACAGTCGCACCATATCCTTGTATCGTTTACTACTATTTTTTACGCGTAAACGTATAAGGCTGCCTATAACCGAATTTCTATTTCATTCCTTGAACAAAAGAGACAGAACAAGCACCACTCCAGTTCCAGCCACCCGAACGCTTTGATCTTTTTTCTTCGATAACTTCATTTTCCTAAATTTCAAGCAGCTACCTCCTGCAGCTGAAATTATTATATGCGCACTTCCTCCAAGTCTCTCTCTCTCTCTCTCTCTCTTCATTCCTGTACATGGTAGCAAACCAGACGCGCGTCTGGTTAACCTCCCTGCCTTTCCTCTTTTCTCTCTCTCTCTCTCTCTCTATCATCCAGTTGGTTCATCTTCCTCTTCCGGCGTACTCACTTAACGAGGATGTAGCCGGACGGACATCGCTTCCACCCTAACAGGTTGTTCCCTGTCTTTCATCTCCGGCGGCATAGAAAGGTTCCCCACACTCCAACAACCTGCCTCACAGACTACACCACCTCCTCTCCTTTCTGTAATATTTACCGCCGTCCTCGCCACGCACGAACACACCGACTGAAAACCAATGCGAGCGCTGCGGTTTTCACCCGAGTGCAACGCAAACACGGCGTGAGCCAGCGTCGTCCGTTCGAGTGGATTCCGAACGACTCACCCTGTACTCTCAGAGACGGACGGACGAAAGGCGAAAGCGCCGGGGGACAGACAGCGGAAGAAGACGGTCCCTCGCGGCGCATATGCTATGTGTGTGGCGCGCGCGCGTCCCGAAGTACGCTACACGCGTGCACACAAAGGCGTATGCGCGTCTCAGCGGAGGAGGAATCGCATGACAAGAACCCTCCGATAATCCCATTCCGACTGCTGCTGTTGCTGCGGCAAGAGAGAAGTGGAGGATCCAGAGGATGAAGGAAACGGCGAACAGGGTCAATCGCCGGGCGCATTGCTCGGTGCCTCTCGCGGTATAGCGGCCACGGAAGTATAGCTATATGGGAGCTAACGCCAGAAAGAAAGAGAGAGAGAGAGCCACCCTGTATATTCGATTAGGCAGCTGGTTTCTTGGCTCCCCTTCCCACTATGTGTGCGTATTCGGCCGTTTTTCCCGCCGGGCTACTCGACTGTTCGCCGGGCTCCCTTTGAGTGCTCCCTTTTAGCTCCCTGGAGCCTGGGAATTGTTTATGCCCGGTTTCCGACGCACGGCGAGCTAACCACGAACGCGTGGTTACGCAGTGTTTACGTCAGCCCTAAACCGAGCAAAGGTTGATATAGAAGTGGCGGCGAGAACCGGTTTACTTGGCCCTCCGGGTTGTTAATAAGTCAATATCGCAGCTAGACGCTTGTTGCGTGACTGTTTATCGGTTAGTGGAAATTGCTTTTGTACAGTGGTGCAGCGCCGGCGGCTCTTATCCGTCGCTTCTCACCTCCCGAACAACTCTCAATTATAGGGTACTTGCGCCGTATCGACCGGAAGTGCACTGGACAAATCGATCCTTTCCTTTAGCGCGGGAGTGCGATAACGTGAGACCTTACACGTGCATATACGTATAATGACTTCAAACTGTTTGTGTGAGCTGGACCCCTTTACAGTGTCGCAAGCAAAGGAGCAGTTGTTTTGAGGTTGCCTATTACAGTGGCTCTAGGTTACAAGTTAGGATGATGTGCACATGAATAGAGGGGGGAAAAGCGTTTATGGTGGAGCCGTGACAACGTCAAATTCGCGTTCTTTCACACATAACGCCGCATGCATTTTACGTGACATCACCAACCTAAAAAGGTGTTCGTCTAGGTCTCTTATGTAACATTCCGCCCTGTCCGGCGCTTCCCACTCTACCCTTGTACTGTACTACACGCAAGCCATACACAGAATATAAAACGCTTGTTTGTAAGAGAATGACTTCGTTGCGGTTCATAAATGTCCGGATGTTTGGCTTAATTGGGTAAAACAGGAATCGAGGATGCGGTAATCTCAAAATAAAAGTAAATTATTTTCATACCTATGGTGCTGCTCCGAATAGAACAGTCATTGACTGAGAAGGCTCTAAAATCTTTGCTCCATTTGTTAAAAGCAAAAAGATTAAAAATGGCCGACTGTAGCAGCCCACCAGCGTAATTTCTCTCTAATTTGTTAAATATATTGCCATCGCCATGTCCCTCTCACACGTGTAGGGTAGCAAACCAAGCTAGGACTTTGGCTAATGCCCCTGCCTTTACGTTTACCCATTTTTCACTTCCTCTCTTGAGCCAAAAAGCCTTAGTAAACAGTATTCCACATTCACTTGCTATCCCTTTCTCCCTCGTCCCTTCTGCATTCAAATACAAGGCACTCGATTGTTTCCGCAGCACCACAACTGTCGCAACAGGGAGCTGCACGTAGTTCAGGCACGACTACTTGCAGCTGACAGCTTCTCAAGCCAGCATCTGCACCATTCTGCAGCCACCGCGAACAAATGTGTGAATGCAGTGGGCGCCGGCTAGCTCGCATTCAGTCACAGCGCATTTTTTCGTATTAACAGCCCTGGCGAAATGTCCTCCGAGTTTTATCGGTACTGCTATGCACTGCCTCGTCGCCGAACCTGCGCTTTTTGTAAGAACAACAAAAATTACGAAGATCTAATCGCGGCATTAGCGCATCAGTACAATTCCGTAAGGTGTGCTACGATGCTGATAAAAGTTGTGTATCTTTATTTGCAGATGTTCTAGTAACGTAAGTGGATTCTACATGCAAAGGAAAGTCGCAGTAGCACGTCGTTGTTGTGGAGTTTTAGTATTTCGCACGTGAGTGAACGTGAGCACTTTGCATAAGCTCGACATTATATTATAATATGTGCCACGCGGGCGCATACGTTGGATTCCTATCACTTAAAAAAGGTTTTGCGCAGCTTATAGCCACGAACTATATGTAAAACGCAGGCTACGTATGCAAACGGAGCTATTTCTATCGCGCGACGACAGCATGCATCATCTGCATTTGGCGTTCGAACGTAACGCGCGTTAGAGCACCCTGGCATTGGGAAACATGGCGGCACTCCTGTGGCCACTTTTGTGATTACGTCTTCATTGTTAGACATTATCGCTCACGTTTGATGACGGTATTGTTGCTTTAGATTCATGTCATTGTGCTTCATCCTCATAGCTCTGACAAATGGCGCACACAAGAAGAGTGGCAACAGAATACAGTTGACACACACGCAAAGCGCTACAAACAGTACCCTGTTCTCGCCTGCGCCATTCTTCAATGCCATCAGTATTAACTACTAACGAGCCCACTTTTCCACACTGACGCTTCGGCAACAAATGTCGGGAACGCGGTGCTGCTTTCGAGATAAGCTCTAAGCCCTAAAAGTTTGTAGGTTCAACGAGAGCCGCTGCATATGGCCAAGACGCGGGCATACACTTGGCATTTTCGCCAGTGAGATAGCATTGCAACAGTTTCCGGTAGCGTTCCGCTGCTGCACAAAGATTACTTGAGGCGCTACTACGCCGCGTTGGCTTTGCTCGCGTCGCCTAATTCCGCAGCAAAACCTCGCTTGCCTCTGCGTTGCTCTTTCCACACTATAAGCGCTTTCTTGCGTAAACTTTAGAGCGGGTTTTTTTTTTCTAAAATTGCGGTCGAGGTGCGCAGTGCTAGCCGTGTTTCGACAAGGGACTGCATGCATCTTGCAAACGCGTTAATGCAAGTGCCTGCAAACTACACTAAGTATTCTGTACTGCTGGAAAAGCGGAGTCTTTTCTTTTCATTAATTTTTTTACTTTCCTATATTGCTGTCGCTACGGTATCATATATCTCACAGTGCGGCGCTCGCACGAAGAACCTTTACCGAAAATACTTTTATTTTTAAACACGTGAATGACCCTTCTTCCCAAGACACAAAAAGCTGAAAACGAGCTCAAAGAACAGGCCGAGGATCGCAAAATAAAATTCAACGCTTTCCACAAATTTTGCTAAGCGTCCTGGGGTTTTCTACAGCGTGGTACAAAAGGCAAACGAACATTTTTCACTGGCGCAGCTGGATGCGATCTCCTGCCACATGCACGAGATAACTGCCTCATTCTTGCCCTTCGTGTAGCTGTAATTATTGCTTCTTTTTCTTTTTCCAACGCTTGAATCCACCACAAGTGCCCTAACGGCCTCGTTCGCAGTCTCCCACAGAAAAATGAGAGAGCGTCTTCACACGAAGCACACGGTAAGCACAATCCGCTGGGCACAGGGTGTAAGTACACATACGTCCCCACTGAGCAACGCCGTAAGCGAAAAAGAGAGTGGCAAGAGGAGAAGCCGCGCTGCAGGGGCCCGCGGTAAAGAGGAAGAGTTGGGCGTACATGAAAGGCAGGAAATGCTCTCGTACGCAATCAGGCCACACTTTGACGCAGACTGCCCCGCGATTTTGTGGGGAGGACAGAAAACCGCCGCGGTGATGAGTCAGGAAAGAGGAAGCGCAGGCACGGGGTGGCTCCCAGACGTTGCGGTTCTTCCTCGGCGGGCCTGGAGGTGTACTTCGCCGCCGCACCCGTCACCGCTGCGGGTTGCCACGACCAAACGGCGAGTCATTAAGGCCGCGAATGTCTGTCTGTCTTACGAGAGCGGCCCCGACGAGGTACGCAGAGTGCGCAGCCCGCCTTTTGAGACTGCCAAGTCACCGGGAAGGCGAATTGATTAAGCCGAAGAAAAAAAGAGTGGAAAAAAAAATTGAGATTGGGGAGCCAGTTCAGTTATATTTTTTCCTTCTTTTGCCCCGCTTTGCTGCAACCCTGGTTTTTTAAGAAACTTTTCCGCTTTCACTTTCCCCCATGCCATCTTTTTTGCTTTTACCTTATTTTCCTTTTCTTCCCTTTTTTCCTTTTTTTCAATATACTTTCCTTTGATAGCACTAAATGTAATTCTCAGGCCTATACAGGAACCGTATAATGCACCTATGCGGCTCCACGTGACGGTTGAAGAAATTCAGGAAGACTCAGAAACGATAAGGCTGCAGCCGACGCAGATGATGCGCGTGCACAAACAATACAGATGGCTAAAGGCTCAAAACTTCTCGGAACTCATCCAGCGGAAAGTTGACAACGACGCTTAAGCTACAATGAGAGTGCATCGAAGCACAAAGGCTTGCTTGTACCAACAAGGAAACCTGAGTCACAATTTTCTAAAGATTATTCTCAATTTCCATTCTTTACGCACTTCGTCGTTGATTCGATAGCCATCGCACAGCCGTTATCAGTGGGATAAATCACTTGACATGGCCGAGGATGCAAAGGGAATACAATCGAAGGGGAAGAATAAACCAATGAAAAATACGGCCTCCTTACCGTGTTATTGTTGATCTTGTCGTTTTCAACTAAAAAAAATTAAAATAACCTTGGTGGTGCACCAAACCTTTAGAGATGATGGGCGACTTTATTGATATAAGCAACTTATCTGATAGTATGCAATAGTTGGTGATTTGTTTTATCTAATGATTATTATGAAAGGCGACACACACCCAGTCACGCATACCCAGTGACCTAAGTTAGTGTCAAGGACGTTTATTGAAGAGCACCACACACCCAATGTTACATATCCAGTGACCAAAGTTGGTCCAATGGTCACTGTTGAACGTGGCTCCCTCAGCACAGCAGCTCCATGCTCTACCCATTTGACCAGTGACCCGAGTTTGCGGAAAAGAGGTCAGACGCGGGCATACTAGTACATACGTACCGACATGCCGCAAACTGGGGCAAGTTCCCAAATAATGATAATAGCATTAAAAGGTCACTGTTACAAAATACAGTCCCCGCAGCACATTTTATCTTCTATTCGTGCTTCGGCATAACAAGGATATCTAAGGTTTCTTGTTTTGAATTATTTTTGCCGGCACTCCACTTTTCGGCACCGATTAAGGGCGACAAGATGAAACGCGAACATCGTTCGAATTTCACGGCTCGAGCACGTGTGAAACATCCGAGGCTTTCCATCAAGCTCTTATGATACACTGCTCACACAGCTAGGCATGTATGGACCATGCTGCCTACTTAACAAGTATCTCCAGCCACCGCATGCTGAAGTATTCCCACCGCATATCAGTCCTACAGCACGTATAATGAAATGTAGGGTCTTCAGACGCAGCGCAGTCGTGGGCTCGCCTTCTGATTAGGGTACTATGCTGGCTGTTTTTAGCCTGTTCTTTTATTCTTAAGCGCTTCGAAAACTGGGAGGTAATCGTAAACGCTTTTCTTCAACGTGTTTTATGCAAAGGACCTTTACAGAGAAAACATTCTTACCTACCTGGTTTTTCTCACATACGGCTTATACCGCCTGTGATCTGTAGAAGATTATGAAATCCATAAACAAACTATGACTGGGAGCTCAGTGAAGCACATATCTGCTCTTGAATTCTGAGCGAAATAAGAGCGCTCTACGAGAAAGCTGTCACCTTTGAGGCATCAGTCAACTGTAAGTGCAAGTTCACAAGGCGCCCAAAGTCAGTATAGCACGTCCGGGCTATGCTCCACCTTTCCGAACACAATAAAGCACGCGCGTACATCCGCAGAAGCGTTAATGAAAATTAACTTTAGAAACAGCAGTTTCATCTGATTAATCACGAACCTCGAGCCTCAGGTAAAAACACACCCTCTAGTTCTGGCTTCGTCTCTCTTAGAAAGAGCTCTCGTGTGTTTACATACATTCAATTCACAGTGGCAACACGGAAGCCGGTGCGCACATAAGCGACGCACCGTCATCAGGCGTGCGCCCCGTGGAAGGGTACAATCAATCGTCAACAGTATAGCGCAGCTCTTACAATAAAGTCCGAGTGCACTCGAGAACCTCGCGTCGTCATCGGGAAGGGAAGGGGGTGGGGGGCTCCCACTCGTCGAGGCAGCCAGCGGTCGTACAACGAGAGGAACAGCAGCAGCATCAGCCTTCACCATAATTAAGGGGACCACCGCGGCTCGGATCCGAAGGAGATCGGGAAGTAGGGGAGAGAAGCTTCAATGCAGAGGAGGACGGCGCGCGGGGTTGAGACTCGGCGGCAGCCAATTTCGAACCCGGGGTCCCCCCGGACAGAGTTTGGGACCTACGAACGGAGCAGCGAGCTCTCCGGTGGGCAGTCTTAATTGCGTAGACTTCTCTCCGTGGAGAGGGGAAACAAAAGGACTGAGTGCCTCTCAGCGCGGAATGCGAGAGAAAGGGTCGCGGCAGTAACCGATCGCTCGCGAGCAAATGAATGAAATAGAAAGCGAGCTGTTCGTTTCGAGATAGACTGCTCTGCTCGGACTCTGCGCCTGCGAAAGGAGCAATAAGGGCTACGAAAGAGGGGGAGAGGAGGTAATAGAGATGGAGGAGAGGGCATTTGCTCGAGTATTGGCTTCCCCGGGTTCCCGTAACAAACGCTGCCTTCGGCCGCTGCGAACAAATGTTTGCCGTATCGGAAACCTCGCCTCGATGTCCCACACGCGTGTTCCTTAATTCTGGGGACATCGTGAGGGCGCACACATTAGAGCGGTTACTATACTACTGCGGGTGTATTGAACGACGAGGAGAGCCGAGCCGTAACCACACCGCAGTTTCCTGCCCCCTTAACCACTGTTTTCTTATTTTTCCCTTTATCTTCTAAAAAGGTTAACCGATCACGATGGAGCAGCAGATACCAAGAAAATCGGCGCTTAGTAATGAAGTCGAGTTCTTCGAAGCGGAAACAGTAAGGACAGAGATATAAACTAAAATACAAGAGTTCTTCGCTATTGCTCAAGACGTACCCGGCGTTCGAGCTCATTATAATGTATTGCTTGTCTTCGCTTGGAAGACGAAGCACGTAAACTACGAACTAGGCAGAAGCAGAAACGAAGTGTAAACCCTTAATAAATAGCCTTTAGCTTTAACACCTTTGACCTTTTTGATGTACACAAGTGTACTTATCCTTTTTCTGGCGACTGCATTTCTCCTGCTAACAGCCTAATGTTATTGCTCAGCGCAAGAAAAGCCGGCATTACTTGAAACTTACTCGAATGCTATCGTTGAGTCTATCTGTTGTGTATGTTCTCACCACACCTTGTTTAATCAGATTGTATGCGCGACACGAATTGTGTAGTACTTTCTGGAAGGCACACGGGCACCAGCGATTGCGCTGGAACCTTCGACGAGTCATGTATAAAAGCCGACGAGCTTGACCGGCAAATAAGATTTTCGACGATTGCCTACTGTGTTCGCCGCTGTCCTCGTGCTTCGAGTGTCACGTGTCTATGTGGGCACAGGTTCATCCAATAAAATGTTAGCGTCGTGATTTACAGTTTTGTTACTGTGCTCTTTGCCGGCACTACAACGTGACAGTACACTTAATTCATTCATGCATTTCAGTCACTCAGGCAGCCCGTTTGAAGGTTGGCGCAAATTTTCGTTACATATTTGTTCGGCAGGAAGTCGTCGGAGACGTCGGCGCACAGAACTCCTGCGCGCGGAAATGATACCTTGCTGGTGTCAGATTGAGTTCACACGAGTTTAAGGTTTAGGTTTATGAGATTGGAAATGTTAACTTATGAACCAAGGACCAGCGATGTGTTATTCGCATCTTCTAACAGAGATACAAAGATATCTTTTAAAAAGTGAGAAAATGTCCTGCACCCCCCCCCTCCCGCCCCCACTGCTCTTCATCCATGCAAATTTTGAGAGCCAGAGCAACTTTAAGCCTACTAGTACTTCCTGAGAAACAAAATACAAACAAAAAACACGAAGTAATGACAGTGGATACATACCTTTGCATAATGCAGCTATGAAAGCGAAGTCAGTAGCGATCAAATGTGCCACCAGTAAGCACATCGAAAGAAGGCGTATAGAGTTTCGGCACGTCAGCCGGTTTTCCCAGATTCACAATTTCTTGCTTCTTTCTTTCTTGCTTTCTTGATTTTCTTGCCTTTCTTTTCTTTCTCACACCTTTTTTCAAGCACGTTTCCTTTTTCTCGAAACTGTTCTCCCTGTTACAACCCCTTTGTAAAACTTCTACAAAGTAGGCATCTCTCATCTCTTTTGCAAAGTGAATATTCAAGAAACTCGCCACCCAAGCTTTTACCAAGCCGAGAAGAAAAATGTTAAAAAAATAAAATAAGAAATAAACATCCAATATGATATTTTTAAAACGAAAAAAGAAGATAAATGTGAGCAAGAAGAAATGCTCCGGCACACCATCGTTTCCTCCGACACCCGACACTAAAGAATGCACGTCGCGAAGCGCAGAGCAAGGCGGTTCTTCATGCAAAGGGAGACACTTGAAGCGGCGGCAGTTTCTCCATCTGAGTTTAAGGAGCGCTTCGCGAGAATGATAGTTGTCTGCGGAAGAGTTTCAGATTTCGCAGGAGCAAACTTTTCTGGTCTACATTATTATTCGGACTTTTTTTTTTAGCCCGCCCTCTTTCTTTTTTTACATAACCTCGGCTCTCATGAAGACAGCTTCCGTGCTATACATATACCTTCCTTTTGCTCCCAAGAAACGTAGTTCGGCGAAGTACTTGTACTGAGAGCCAGTAGGTTCCTTTATTCCTTTTTTTTTTTTTCACTACTTCCTTCTGGTTGCTTTCACTGCAACGCATGGGAATACTGTCGGCTATAAGAGTAGGCGTAAGTATGGGAATGTATCTTAGAGCTTGCGAGAAAGAGAGCGTGGGCGTATGCTTGGGAAAGCGAGAGAAAGTTTTCTTTTTAACCCTGTGTTCGCAACAGTAAGATAGGGTCAAGATTGTAGCTGGACCAGTTTACGTCGACAGGGTCTTGGAGCGCCGATAAAGCTATTTTTGTATTTACACAAAGGCTTGAGTATGACCCGCCGTGGTGGCTTAATTGATATGGTGTCGCACTGCTAAGCACTAGGTCGCGAGATGACATCCCGACCGCGGTGGATGCACATCCGTCGGGGTGAAATGCAACAACATCCGTGGTGCCGCGCATTCAATGCACGTCAAAGAATCCGAGGTAGCCAAATGTAATCCGGAGTGTCCCACTACGGCATGCCTCACAATCAGATAGTAGGTTTGGCAGATAACACCCCCGAAAAAATATATGTACAGTAATTTTGTGTACTATACTAACTGCTGAATGTTTTGTGCACCTCTTACATAATTTCTTATATAGTTCCCCTAGGCCGTGCCCTAACGATTGCACGCTCTAACGACACGTAGCTAGATAAGTTTCAAGGTACAGCTATTTTCCGTTTGCAGCTCTCCTCCTTGCACGTTGAAGAACCCCAGCTGGCTAATCCATCCATCCATCCGTCCATCCGTCCATCCGTCCATCTGTCCATCCGTCCATCTGTCCACCCGTCCATCTGTCCATCTGTCCATCCATCCATCCATCCATCCATCCGTACATCCATCCATCCGTACATCCGTACATCCGTCCATCCGTACATCCATCCATCCGTACATCCATCCATCCGTACATCCATCCATCCGTCCATCCGTACATCCGTCCATCCTTACATCCGTCCATCCGTACATCCGTCCATCCGTACATCCGTCCATCCGTACATCCGTCCATCCGTACATCCGTCCATCCGTACATCCATACATCCATCCATCCGTACATCCATCCATCCGTACATCCATCCATCCGTACAGCCGTCCGTCCATCCGTCCGTCCGTCCGTCCGTCCGTCCGTCCGTCCGTCCGTCCGTCCGTCCGTCCGTCCGTCCGTCCGTCCTTCCGTCTCATTTCTGCTCCCATCAAGCATCAGGACTAAGGTATCCGTGTTCTCAGGTCACGTTGACATGTTCTCAGGGCTTCAGGATGCAAGTTGGAACAATCATGCTACCCGCATTATGTTTCATCGAAAGTAGTATTTTAATAGACGTACATAAGAACAATTAATATCGGTACTGCGTCCGAATGTCACCTTATCGGCTTCAAATATAGTGCAGTAGTCGCGAATGTGAATGGTCATATCAGTGAAATATGAGGGCTCGCTTCACGGTATTCGGTAAACTATTTCACGAAGGTACAAAGGCTTCAGCTGTCATCTCCTGCTCATAAACAATTTACTCTGCTCCTTTTGTACGAAACGGTGTGCTAGGCTTCACAGCCTTAGGGATCGGCCCACTCTTCCCGGTCTTTTCCTCGTACGTAACGCTATGTAGACCACTTCGACATTGTACCGCATTAAAAATTAAATTATGGAGTTTTACGTGCCAAAAACACTTTCTGATTATGAGGCAGGCCGTAGTGGAGGACTCCGGAAATTTCAACCATCTGGGGTTCTTTAACGTGCAGCTAAATCGTAGTACACGGGTGTTTTCGCATTTCGCCCCCATCGAAATGCGGCCGCCATGGCCGGGATTTGATCCCATGACCTCGTGCTCAGCAGCACACCACCATAGCCACTGAGCAACCACGGCGGGTATTGTACCGCCTTCGTGATCGGCCGAGGTAGAACATGTTTTTTAACCGGAGTACAAGTTCTACCACTCTTGAAGCGTAGGCCACAGGACATAGACATGGGTACATACGATTACATAGAACTCCATCGGAGATGACGCAACAATTCGCGTTCCTCTCGCTTACTCTTGTTCAGTTCTATAACTATGTAGAACTCAACAATCGACATGTCGTAAACATGCGTCGAATGACTGCAGCAGAAGTCATGCCGTCGCCGTCATACAATCGGCGTCACCGTTATCATCATCTCGCTGCTGTCGTCACATACACGTACACTCGCGTCTCGCGCACAGCTGTTCGACTGACACAAACACGTTGGACCACCCGTAACGCTTTGCGGAACCCTAAACAATTCTGGATTTCAAGCTACCTGCAATATGCTTCGCATAACAACGATTTCCACAATGAGTGGGATCTGTATACTCTTTCGTCCAATTTCCTCTTTCTTTACCGTATCATTTTTACATTTCAATCAAAACGACAGCTTGATTTGCCATTTGTCTGTTGCCTTCGTGTGGCTGTAACTAACCTTACCTGTCTGTATTCGACGTCGGCAACGGCAGTGTCTAGCCCGACGATACAACTGTAATTAAGATATACACAGCCGCCCGCGGGTTCCGCTCGACCGATCTTAATAAGTGTAACGGTAATGAATATGAGTACTCACGTGAGCAGTCGCTCAGGGACGGTCGGGGGCAATTCGGAGGATTACCAGGGATTTACGTTAAGACCACGGAACCCTAATTAGGATTCCCCGACTCTGGTTCCTTAATCAACGTCGAAATCCCCGTGCACGTGCACTTCTGCATTTTATGACCTCCATTAAGACGTGGCCTCCGACTGCCCCTGAGCGCTTACCCAAGCTTGCGCACTCGTGCTAAGAGCAGGCGAACGTTCTGGTCACCAATACATCTGCATCTTGCCGCGAGGCAACACGTAAGCGAGCGTAAGAGACTACGCTATTAGACAGACAGGATGAACAAGCAAGTGGTAACTGTCAGGACAACATCAATGTTTTTTCGGCAAGTGATGCAAAGTAAGAAGAAAGGCCTCTCTGGGAGCCGGCTGTCATCGCGGTCGTCGTCGTTGTCGTCGTCGTCGTTGTTGTCGTCGTCGTTGTTGTTATTTCGAGAGCTTTGCTTTCACTGACACAAACGGCTGTGACTGCACACAATCACCCTTCAGTAGGCAATTTCCAGACTAGATTCTTAACTTTGCATAACTGTTGAATAGTACTAGCTTATTTTCCTTAGATGCGACACTATATCTGCGAAAAACGAACTCGTTTTTTACAGCAGTGGTGGTGCGGCCGTTCAGTTCAGAGTTCAAATAGATTCGCGCTGTAAGCTCCGTGCACGTTTTCTCGCGTATAAGCGGCGAAGTATGGCTCTAGTATAATCTGCATCCAGTTTACAGCATAAACCCGCGTAATAGACACACTCGTGTAGTAGACACTCATCCACAATTAATGAGGGGCGGGGGGAGGGGGGTAGATCTACGGTAAACTCATTTTTCGCGAAAATGCAGGCCCGAACCCTCGTTATCACGAACCATCGTGCAGCTATGTTGCCGAGAAGGACACTGTTTTCCACGTGTCGGCTTGAACACAGAAAGTTCACAGAAAATACACACTTCCTAGCTCATTCACCTTTACTAAGCTTATCGTTAATTATCGAATATCTCTGGCGTGCGCGCCTGTATTCAACTCGCCTTCGCTGTCTGAAACATACGCTCGACGTCAAACGCAGGACTATATGCGCACATTAGTTGGCTTGGCACGACAACCATGTGCAGTAAATGCGCCGGTTTCATGGCATATATACGTGACAGGTAGCTGTGAGCGGCTTAGCTTATTTTACTTAGTCTTATTTTTCTTACAAGCTCGCAACTGCCTCAAATGCGCATCGTTTATTTAGCTAGAACGTGCGCACGCGCTATGTATACATGATTGCATTGCACCATAAACAACGCGTCACTTCTTCATCACGTGACACAGCAGGTACACGAAGGACGCGTAAATTTTGTCTGCGCATGAGTGCTAGAAAAAAGAAAAAGTCGAATAAAGCCACTGTGCCTTTAAGAGAGAGAGATAGAAAAAAAAAAAAACAACGGCGGAAGGCAGGGAGGTTAACAAGACGGACGTCCGGTTTGCTACCCTGCCTCATGGCAATGGCACTGAGTCTTCGCCTAGTTGGCGCACATTTGCGGTGTATCGGGGAAAAGCGGTTGCTCCCGAAAAGCAACGCAATGTACGCGGGATGATATGAGGTGATGCGAAAAAAAACAAAAAACGTCAAATGACATAGAACATACGCCACATGCGCTTGTGGTGCTTGTGAGTGCACTTCCTCTCCATTGTGACGAAGGCTTGTACATCAGGGGACATGTCAGCCTTCGTTTGTTTCGCCCCATTGCATCTAATAAAGTTATCCAGTGTCCTAGAAAGCGCCCAACGCAAAAGCAGCTGGTGAGCAGCGCCTATAAACGATCATGGGGTGGTCATTTTCAAGTTTTACACAACGAAAAAAAAATTACTTGTGGCATAGAGCACGATTCCATTCCTTGAGCTCGACTGTTCAGAGGGGTGGACATTACTTGCACGAGAAGTCGAGACATAGTATCAACTAATTGACGTAAGTTCACTAATTAACTTCTTAATTAATTACCTTTCGGCAAATATCGCAACTTACGAATTGTAGAAGGTTGGTTTGCAAGACATATCTACTAGGAAGAAATTTTGAGGTTTACGAGGGTTTCGAGATATGCATCATCTACATGGCGGTAAAAAAATCACCGTTGTTCCACTTACTTCTTTAACAAAACGCCCTTCTTTATGTATTGAAGCACTAAAGTAATCGGAACGCCCATGTATTTCGTCGCGCACTTTGGCAATAAATATCTCAAAACTGGCTTCATCCTGAACATTCATTCTAAGCGGATACGCCTTGCAAGCTCACGGGCTACTATTCGTAAATTGCAATGTGCGCCGCAAAGTAATTATTTCAGAAGTTGATAAATGAATTTGCGTTAAATAGTTGAATACGTGTTTCGGCTTCTCGTGCAAGTAATGCTGCCCTCTTTGAACATTCCAGCTGAATGAATGGAATTCCGCCGTCTGCGACAGGAGATTTTTGTGTGTGTGTGTGTGTGTGTGTGTGTGTGTGTGTGTGTGTGTGTGTGTGCGTGAAAATTCGGTAAAACCTAAAAGATGATCACCCGGTAGAGTTCGACACACGCGCCTGAATATTCCGCAGCGTGGTTTTCAAGGCGCGCCCGTTTAAAACGCGCTTCTGGGAGATAGCAGGTTGAAGACCGAGCTCGGATCGGAGGAACTCCGCGCGGGGCGCAAACCGCCACACTTCGAATCAGCTGCGTCGGCGTTTTAAAATATTGCACTCGGGAGAAACTCTGACAGCTAGCACGCGCGGGGCTCTGAATTTTGTACTGTAGCATTCGCCCCCCCCCCCCCTCTTTCCCATCCCCTCGCTCCCCCTCGAACCGCATCTAAACTTTCCGCTTTTCGGAAAGAGCCCGAAGTATACGCAGTAAAAAAAGGAACAAAGAGAAAAAGGAACAAAAGAAAGGAAACGTAAATGGCTGGCCGACGAAGCACGGCCGATATTACAAACAAGATTCGATGGATCACGACGACGCGCTATACTACAGAGATTGAATTCGGGCAGGAATCCTTTCTTTTTTTCCTTGCCGCTGTTACGAAATAGAAAGAGATAAAAGGCGAACGCGCTTGCGTGGTGAACACATAAAGACATTTGCGAAGCGGAGACAGCATTAAAAACGGTTTCGAATCTAGAGCTCTGGCAAGAAAACAACGCTTCGCGAATCTGGATCGGATGGGTGCGCATCTGTGTTGCACGAATTGGAGGGTTTTCTGCGAGAAGGGAAGAAGGGGGAAGAGAGAAGGAAAGTTTTGTTGAGAAGACAGAAATGTCATGAAACTAATAAGAAAAAGAAAAGATACACGCACCGCCTGCGCCCACCCCTCGAATACGCGGACGGGCAACAAAACGCTCGTCGGAGCAGCGCGACGGCTGGTTGGAACCGCGCGTTGCGATCGCGTATACATCATTTATTAAGGACGCATTTGTGTCCGCTCGACGCGTTTTGTTTACTGCGCCTGCATGTTTTGTGCCGCCGCGTTCGGTCGCAAACCAGTTGCGTGCAGCGCGAGCGGACCACGCCGACGGACGAACGAGCAGCGGCGGATAAGCCCCGCGCAGGCTTCTTGGCGACGGAGGAAGGAAGCGGTCGGCTGGACACGTAATAACGCTTATTAGTCGCTGAATTCGGCACGCGAGAGGCCACGAGCAACTCGTCATCGCTGTCGCCATCTGCCTAATTAACGCACAACCCTGCTGTGCAACGAGCTTTCCCGGAGACGACGCCAATTATGCGCATCCTGTACGAGCTGAGAATGCCCGGCTCCGGACGGGTTGCTACTGGAAACTCGGGCAATTACGCTCGTTCGAATAAAACATCACCGCTTTTGCTGAATCCGGTGGCTCGTTTGCAATCGATTCCTGTGCCGTAGTCACGTTCATGGCGCATGAAGAGCCGTTCAAATGCACGTTTGACCCCGTCCAGTGGAAATGGAAGAAAGAGCAGCCGCAGCCACTTCCTCCTCGCCCACCTCCTTCCCACCACCCCGCGCCTCTAGCTCGAGGGTGATTGTGCTTGCCGACATTTATTCGATCTATCATAACCAGGAATACCGGACAATGCGTGCGATATAGCTTATCAGCATCCCACCTGTAGAGCATTTGCGATGAACCATGATGGTGCGGTGGGTGCTGAAGCGACGCTGGTATCCAGATCCACATAATGAGCGGGGGCTTAAAACTGATAATTTCAATGAACTATATTATAGTCTATGAGATAACAAATACATGCATGTCTTAACACAGAAACGCCAGTTAACAAGTTGGTGCGTATGCCGACGTATTGGGATATCCTTAATGTAACCGCAGTAATGGTGCTTTGGCATTCGTGACGCTGAGTTCGTCACCTTCTTTTCAAGGAATACCACGTCGTTAATCACTGCGTTATGAAATGCACCTCCATTCCAGGGTGTCGTTTTCATACAAGACATTTAGCAAACCCAGCATCAATAGCATCGCCTGGATCACGATGCGCCTAAAACACTCACGTCTCGGCAGATGAAAATCCTGGCCTCCCCCGTTGCGCGTCACTGCAGGCTCGAAAGCTTTGACCATCTAGAGGAACGGTACAGTAAATCAGCAGCGACTGGCGCAACGAGTTAGTTGAAAGGGCTACTAGTCGTTGCGGCTTCATTTCTCGGATCCCCAACAAAAAAGGCGTGTCGCTTTATGAGAGCAACGTCAACTGCACACAACAATCGTAGCTGCCGACGCAACACAGGCTTCCGTATCCGCGCGAACCCCGCTGCGCAGCGCAGACCGCGTTTTCTCGAAGAGCTCGAAGGATTAAACTGAAAGCTGTTAGAGAGAAAGAAAGAAAAGAAAGAAAGAAAAAGAGAAAAAGAACGGTGACAAACAGGGAGTGTGAGCAGCAGTGCCAGATCGGAACTGGGGATAGAAGCAAAGGCGACGGCGCTCATTCAAAGCTCGTTGCGTTCTTCGCCGCCCCACAATGGCGGGTGATTGATACGCGAGCGATCGCGCCGCTGTATTCGAGCCGTGTGCCGTGCAACGCGCGCGCGCGCACTCTCTAGCGTGGCACGAGAGAAAAATGTGACGAGGGGTGGCAGCGGAGGCGGCGAGAAGTGGGAGGAGCGTTTCAGCACTCCTGGCCCCCGTCGCGGAAACTGTCGCGATAAGAGCTAAGAATTAAAAGGTTTCAAAGAAGAAAAAAATATGTTGCGCGCATGAAAGATTGAGTAGGAAAAGAGTGAACGGTATCGGTGTACGCTCAAGCGCATTACGGCAGTGAGACAAAGACGTCGCATGCATCCCGTGTGGAAGAGCGGGAGAGCTTGAAGCGTGTATCAATCTGACGAAAAGTACTGCCTGAAGTTCCCCTGTTCCGTATTCTTTCTTTTTTAAATCTTGCGTTCAATTCCATGACGTTTTCAGGAGGCAGCCGTTCTTACAGCGCTCTGTTTGCAATTTTTGCGAGCTTTTTTTGATGCCTGCCTTCCTTTTTGCGATGATCTGTTACGCCTCGCCTCTGGTCTGAGCTTTTGCCACCGTGCGTGACTTCCTCGTACATGTTCGAAGCCTATTATTTTCGCGTTTACGTAATCCCAGGATGATGGACCTTAAACTAATGTGAAAGTTTAAACAGTTTATAAAGCAGCCGTTCCTACAGCACCGCCCGTTTAAAAGAGTCGTCGCATGAGTCTGTAATGCACAGATACGGTTCTAGCAAGACAGTATAGTAGAACAGTCGCCTGGTACATGCATTTGATTGATATGGATTACAGCATATGCTATACTTTCCATATACTCGGGCTATTCTTTTTTTATCCTTCCTGCCATCATTGTTGGGTAACACGAGACCTTTGCGTTCCAAAAGCTGGCGTCCCACAAGTTGATTGGCAGCTTATACAAAATGAGGACGGTGATAAGAAACATGGAGGAAGGAAATAAGCTAGGAGAGAGTATTGCGTCCGCAACCGAGCCTTGGCAGCGAACTCTCCGTGAAGCCATTCTCCTCGCTTTTTCCCTCGCAGTATCGGCCCAACACGTGACCTCTGAAACAGTCTATTGACAGAGAACATTTCGTTCCCGGCAGTTTTTATTTGATGCGGACTTGTTCGGCTGCCCTGCGGTCTGTCGCCTCACAGCAATTGAGCATGCGGTGCAACATGCACCAATACTCTTCACTATTTCAATGAGTGCCCGATAACTTATCAGATTTCCCGTTTGCTAAAAGACAATCGAAACATTATGATCCCTACTACTCACTTTCAATTATTACTTACTGATAAATTAAAGAGAGCACTATTAATTCGACTTTACCGGGCTATTTCTTCATTCACGTCCCCTGCTTGCTCCTAAACAAGCAATGTTCTCCTTTCCCCACCTCCATGTTTTTCTCTCTTTCCTTTTTTCCCTCAGCTTTCACTCTGTCGGCTCCTTGTTTACGCCGGCAAAAATGGAGTTTTTCCCCGAGGAGAACACGACAGACGGAATGTTTGACTTCTCATCGCCCGTGCTATTCGCTCTCTCCTTACATATACTTGCGCATTTGCACATTCACTTCAGATACCTCCCCACTGCTTTTCACGCACACACGCCTCTCCTGTTACTCTTCTATATCTGTACTCTTGTCCCTAGATTATCATGCATCTCTGAGTTCCTGATTTTCAGTAGGAACCTCGGCGAGTACCGGCACGAAGGCTTTTCTACCTGCGCTACCCGGCTCACCACCATGCTGAATCTGCCGGGCGCTTTCAAGGCTCAACAATCTGAAGAATCTGAAGTTTCTCTCTTTTCTTTTCTTTCTTGTTGCTCTTTCTCTTTCTCTATCCTGTTTTATTTCTTTTCTTTTCTTCTACATCGAATATTTCATCTCATTTCACGTATAAAACACACGGACGGAGTTAGTCGAGACGTTACATGCCATTTCAATACTCGCCTTCTCCCGAATATCATCATCAGTTAACGTCAACCTTTTACTACCCACTTTTACTTACCGCGTACACCTCGGTATTTTTCTTTCATGTATATTTGGCGTTTTCACTAAATCTACTTTTCGCTTTTCTAACTCTCTTCATCTTTCTCTTAATTGGTTTCTAACCTGCGATACCTCTGCTACTGCGGGTTTCCCTCCCATTCAGTTAGGTTCTTTTTCGAATTGAAGGGCTCAAAAATATGCCCTGCCATAGCTCTGCCTGCACAGCGAGAGCACTAAATTCTGCCACGTTCTCACACGAAGATCACGTGTTGCGGGCCGGTACGTTTGGTTTATATCGTGTTTCGCGTTGCTTTCACCTAATTTCCCCCTCCTTCTTGATAAGCAAGAAGCAGCGCTTATCACCTGTACGCCTTCGTTATGGTATGCGCTTAGCAATGGAAAGGTGGGCAGTTTACATGTCCTAGCGGCTCCCTCCAAGTGCGCAAAGCCTTGTGTTATCCTGGGTGGTCTTCGATCATTTCTTCTTTTTCTCGACTCATTCATGGTGTTTTGCACACCCACAAATTTTTAAGTGCTTGATGAGTTCTCAGCACAGCTCCTCGCGAATCCGGGCACGTATTTCCAAAATTTATCTCATAAAACCACTGTTACCGATTCGCTCTCACGGTGGCTATCATCTAGTTATTCTTTCGTTTGAAACAATGATCGGTGCTTATGTTTCGACTAACCTCAAAACTTTTTTAAACCTAAAAAGAAAGCAGTCCTCATTCATCTGTGCGACAGAATGCACAGGCGATGTCTTACAGCCATTTATAGCTGCGTGCGCCCTGTCGCAACGTTTCCGCTCGATGCTATTAGACAGTTTTCTTTCCTCTTTGATGACATCATCTTCTACAATCTTCGTATTGCTTCCGGCATAGGTTACTGTATCGACCAGATGGTCGTTCTCCTACAGGTACGCGTTGCCGATGCCAGTCGTTTGGGCTCCTCGGGAAATGAGACAACATGCTGAAGGACAAGATACAAGTAGTCACATTCATCACCCACGCTTCTCCGGGTTTGATGTTCCGAGCCTTGTCCAGTCCCAGCAGCGGTGCTAGAGCGTTAGAATTCTCGTAGTCCGCATTCCAAGCGAGACCATGCGCAGTAGCGCAGGACAAGTGCCGTTTAACTACATACATGCTAGATACGCAGAGCAGCCGGACATTCTTGCCTTGAGATAAAAGGTGGCAGGCTGCATCGCGTGTGTGTGCTGTCTGGAAATTTATTTCATTCGCTCACGCGTGCGTTCAGGCGCTGCTGTAAATATGAAAACCTTCCGCGAAAGGTGCCTATTCTCGAGATTCCGCGCCACATTACGGCTCAAACGAACGTGGCACTCGAGTGATAACTAAGGCTGGCGTCAGCCCATCGGGAGTGCTATACAGAACTAGAATTCTAGGTCACTCACTCTAGGGAGCGCGAACATGCGAATGCACGCATTCCGGCGCCGCATGTCTCTACACGTTATCGCATTATTGGCTATGTTTAGAGTGCACGTGTTCGATCAGCCTTCTGTTCCCTCGATGGGCGGCTCCTTTGTCGCTAGATCATCAGTTTCTGCAAAGCCAACGTAGACACGCTGTCTCTACTTCTTATTTGAAGCCCGAGGGAGTTATACACGCGCAGCATAGTGGTCTGTGTTCTTCGACAGGCTGTGCGGCGCCTGTGGGACTGACCCCAGTTTTCGCATTGCGTTTGCAGAGCGACGAATAGGTCTAGCGTCGTAATGGATACTATGATAAAAATATCGGTTCACGGCCTTTTTAATGTGCTCAAAGAGTGACGCCACTTTCAAGGCTCAACAACCTGAAGAATCTGAAGTTTCTCCTTTTCTTTTTTTTTTCTTGCTCTTTGCCTCTCTGTCATATTTTTCTTTCTTTTATTTTCTTTTAGATCTCATATTTCATCTCATTTCTCGAATAAAACTCACGGACGGAGTTTGTCGAAATGTTACATGTCATATCAATACTGGCCTTCTCCCGAATATCATCATCAGTTAACTTCAACCTTTTACTTCCCACTTTTACTTACCGCCTACTCCTCGATATTTTTCTTTTATCTATATTTCCCTTTTTCACTCAGTCTCCTTTTCGGTTTTCTAACCCTCTTCATCTTTCTCTTAATTGGCTTCCAACCTTACTGATTCGCTCTCGCAGTGGCTATTATCTAGTTATTCCTTCGTTTGAAACAATGATCGGTGCTCATGTTTCGACTAACCTCAAAACTTTCTTAAACCTAAAAAGAAAGCAGTATTCATTTTACTGTGCGACAGAATGCACAGGCGATGTCTTAGAGGCTTTTATAACTTCGTGCACCCTGTCGCAGCGTTTCCGTTCGATGCCATTTGACAGTTTCCTTACCTCTTTGATGACATCATCTTCGATAACCTTCGTATTGCTTCTGGCACAGGTTACTGTATCGACCAGACGGTCGTTATCCTACAGGTATGCATTGCCGATGCCAGACGTTTGGGATCCTCTGGAAATAAACACCAGCGCTCATCGCTGGTGTTCAGCACGCGCCGCGAGGCACCAGGCCCTCTTGCCGTACACGTCCTAATCACAAAAGCGAGCTTCGCCTCATAAACACGCTTATTGTGGAGAAGCGAGTCCTTGTGAGCGTTTCGTGCGCTCGGGACGCCTGGTCGAATGGAGCTCTTTTAGACGTGCCGCAGGTTCCCTTGACAAAAGCTGCAGCTTAGTTGCGTATTTATGGCCGCTGAAAATAAGTGTTTAAATAAAGTCACACGGACGTGCGAATAGCCGTTTGAAAAAACCAAAGTAAGCGGCGTGGCTTTCTTTTTTGTATATCCCGAGGCGAAAGCTTCATCCAAGCAATCTGGGAAAATACAGACACGCACAAACTAATATGCATATATGCTTTGCAGTACGTCTGTATTTGTTCGGTGTGTCGAAAAGAAGTGGTCGGAAAAATAGCTGCCTGTATAAATCCGTGTAATGCCGCCAGCTTGGACTAAGAGCATCTCGCTTCTGACGAGCTGCTTGCAAGTATACAAGTGTTCAGATTTCCTACGTATAGAAATGTAGTTCAAAGAGAAAATGCTCGCAAATTCGCGAACATGTATCATGTGGCTTTTATTAATATTCTTGTAGAGGAAAAACCCAGTACACGTCCAAGTCTCAAAAGACCGCGACGAGTCATTGAACAAACCCACAAGCGACTCTAACAAGCTATGATCCGCTTTCATAACAGGGGGTTTTGCCCCTGATGTTTTAGTTCACCGTATCTATCCCGAGAAACTTATATGCTACCATTAGGGACAGATTCTCAATTATTTTCGTTCGTAAACAAGAGATGCTTTAATACTATCCGGCGTTCATCCGAGCGCGTGGTACGCGCTGGCTCGCGTTATCTCATTATCGCAATATATGAAACTCATATGGTAACAAGAACGCTGGCTGCGGCACCTTGCGATACGGGCAGGTTAAATCGCGTCAGTCTTTGAGCACTTTAAAAAGGCCGTGAACCGGCATTTTTGCCATAGTAGGCATACGACGCTATACTTATTCGTCTCTCTGCAGACGCATTGCGAAAACTTGGGTCACTCCCACCGGCACCGCACAGCCTGTCGAACACAGACCACTGTGCTGTGCGTGTATAACTCCCTCAGGCTTCAAATCAGAAGTACAGACAGCGTGTCTACTCTGGCTTCGCAGAAACTGAGCTCTTTGGCAGATTACATGCCCCTTGAAAACATTTGATGCCGATAGGACACCGTAATCATGAATTAGCGGCGGCATTGCGAGGTATTCTTTCGCCCCATTAAACGAACTAGGTAACAAAGTACTGATTTCTGTTCAACACAGAGCTCGAACTATGGATAGATGTGTTGGCAGGGTAATGTTCATATAGCTTGCTGTTTTCTTATTCTTTTATATTTTCTACTTTATTTTCTTTTTTATGCGAGAATCGCAACACGCTGGGTCGGCTTAGATTCGAAGAATTCGTAAGTAGCCGTGGCTACTATAAAAATGGCACACCGCTAACTGGAACTCTAAAGCACAGCACTGTAGCCATTACTATCAGCAGCCGCGCATTACTACAACTCGTTTTAACGGTATACGCCACACTGACCACGTGCAGTGCGGGCAGAGTCTCTTTTTTCTTTTCTTCTTTCTTTATTTTTTTACAAGGTTCACTTTCGAAGAGACACTGGCGCCGAGCACTCCATGTTTGAGTGTTGCCTACAGTGAACCAGGGCAAGCACGTGGCTGGCGCTCAACGTTGGTAACAAATGTTATTTACTCTTTTGCGGCTGTTGTCGTTTACTATCATTTCGACCGGATTACATCCGAGGAAAGATTTCTTTTTCTGAGTTTTCAAATTTGGGAGGTCGGCTTGGAATCGAGGCCCGCATATATATTCGAGTAAATACGGTATTTCCAAATGTCTTGTCTCGAACACTAAGCGTACACGTCCACGCAAGCACGCACACAGAGTGCAGTCCTTTTCTTTTTCTTCCTTCTTTCAGAGTATACGAGAACTAAAGCGCTATAAATAAGCGGAAAATAATGAACTGGGTGCTCCGCATCACGGCAAACGGCAAGGATGTTCTCGTACAAGGCGGAGAAGACTGAGGAGCACGACCATCCGGGAAGTTTTTGCCAGTATAGAGATCGGAAACACAAAGACGACTCTGCTGCTCCTGATAAACGCTGATGAAAGGGCCTACGGCGCAGGCGTCGAAGCTAGGGAGCATGAATTGGTACGAAGAGAAAAGTGTAGGGGAGAAACGAGAAAAACAAGGAATCAATGGTGTAAGACAGAAAAAAAAAAGAACGAGAGAGAGAAAATGGTAAGGGAGTGCCGTTTGTTTCCTTCCTCTGTTCTCACTCAGGCTCAGGGCACTTCCTATTTGCGTCCCGTTGCTTATCGAGAGAACGCGAGACAGCGAAGAACGAGTATAACAAAAATAGGACCATAAAGGCGTGCAACGTTGGCGTATAGGGACTGTCTGTTTCGTAGGCGCCACGGAAAGTTGCGTCGTCGAGACCCATAGTCTGCGCGCTAATTCGGAGCAGCATGCCGGAAAAAGAAGACGCCTTCCGTCATTGGAATAATTTACTAGAGGATTCTGTCTGCACCATAAACACAGCACAATTTGTCCAAAAGCTGAAGAGCGTTTTTAACATCAATTGATAGTCATATTCGAATTCCTGCGTTTATTGCCTTTCGATATTAGGTCTTGCTTTGTATACACGTACGTTCATTTATATGCATATTTGCTTTCTTAATGTTGCGAACAATTTCTGTGCATTTCTTCTTTTGTACATTTCTGTAACAACCCTAAGTAATACCCAGAAAGGGCCTTTAGAGTATGAGAGAAAGAAAACAAAGAACGGTGATATGGTTTTTTGGCATGGTACTGAGAAGATATTGCTGATTCTACACAGGTTCGTGCAACGCTATAGCAAGCACCAAGAGCTGATAAAAGGCACATGATTAAAATAAAAGTAGATCCACGATCTGTTATGAGGCACGCCGTAGTGGGAGACTCCGAATAAATTTAGCGCATGGGGCTCTTTAACGTGCGCCTAAATCTAAGTGAACGAGCGTTTTTCTTTTTTTGCATTTCACTCTCATTGAAATGTGGCCGCCGTGGTCAGGATCGAACCCGCTACCTCGAGCTAGGCAGCGCAATGCCGCAGCTACTGAGCTACGACAGAGGGCCCCACGAGAAAAACGCTTTAGAAGTGTTTCAACGGCGGATGTAGTTGATATCAGATGCCTTGAAGGTGCAAGTTTTGCTGCTCAGGTGAAACACGCAAGCACAGTGACGTGTAAACAAGAAACGTGAGCAAAGTCTGTGCGCGTTTCGTGTTTACGTGTCAGTGTTCCCGTGTGTGTTTCACCCGAAGAGAGCAATCTTGTAACCAACAAGAGCATCACGCGGGCTTTCGCGCATGCGCGACGGTTCACCGGTGTGGAAGGCTTCCATCACGATTTCAGTTGTAAGTTAGCGCTCGCGTGCCCTGTTTTATTCCTTCAGTCTCGTGTTTTTCTCGCTATTTAAACTTTTCTTTTTTTTCTTCAATAATGCGCCCCACATCGCTTTCTCCTGTGTTCTCGACTGTCCGTTGTTTCTGGTCATTGTGACACCTTTTAAACAAAAGTACGCGAAATTGTGCTCGCCAGTGTATACGCGCGATAACTTGCAGCGTCACCGTATAAGTGTTACTCTATGAGCTCACTTTCCAAGCAGCCTTCGAGGCACAGAAACGTAGCTTGTGCTGATTATCAAGAGATGAAAATACCGGCAAATACAAGGGGCAAGCTCTCTGAGAGCACCACCCGCAGTGTTCGTAGGTACAGCGGCGAAAGGTTTCTACAGAATGAAAAACCGATGAAGGAGCACCCCCGAAAAAAAAAATAATATGAAAAACGTTCCGCTCTGGAGACACGTCAGCATTATGTGCTCAGTGGAATGAAAATGACTCTTGACCTCATCATGTGCTACCTGTCTGATATGTGCCGACGCTGAGATACACATGTATGCAAAAATATTTTTTTAAATGCTGGCTCTCCCGTAATTGAGAGTAGATGTAAGCATGAAATGGCTACCGGAGAAGCAGATTGGTTGGATATGATGATGAAAATGTGTGTAGTGCATGTTCTCAACAGCACACCACAAAACACTACACCGCACCACGCCATACTGTTCACTAGTCCATAACGCAATAGTTTTCTGTCGCAGACCGAACCTCATTGCAAGTCTCGGTCAAATAGCCATCGGCGGTGCGCCGGTTGCTACCGGCTTGGACGCTGCTGGCGCTGCCGGTGCGCCGAACGCGCCACGGGCCTCGCGGTCCTCTGGCGTTGAAAATAGCACAGTCAACTCTGTCTCAGCGCCAAAACATGACAATCAAGTGTATAGTGCCCTGTATTCGCCTTTTGAACGTCGCTACTGGAAATGAAGCTGTTCTCTTCAGTGTACTAGAAGTTAACGCTTGGGTGATATTGTGAACAAACATTTAGAAGAACTCGGAAGCAATATTTTTGTATCTTGTTTGCGAAGTAACTAGCGTATGTAATGCGGTCTTGACTGGTTGCCCGGATGATCTCGTCTTGTTCTCGCAACTTGCCCGGATGTTCTCGTTTGAGTGCCCCGATAACAGCTCTGGCTTTTGGCTCAATATCTATTGAAGGTCGCCGACGAGGAGAGCTAAAACATTTCATGCTTAAAGAACCTGGATCCGTGCCAGGGTGAACTTAACGAGGCAAAACATTTCATGGGAACGGGCTTTGCCGCACTATAAGTGTTACTGCCGTGGTGCACCCTTTACAGGTGCAAAATGTGGCAGCTGCATTTCGGCGTTCGTGTTGTCCACTTCTCTACTCTTGTGTCCTGTCTGCACGCCTCACTTCCTTTTTTGCATAATGAATCCTTACTAACTAGCTCAGCTTTCTGTCGTTCTAAGCTGCAGAAGCGCGCTTATTACATAGCAGTGGTTTCTGAGTAAAGGAGCATCGGCTCATTGCAACTATTATTGCCGTAATGCAATCTTTCTGGATAAAAATGCGGCGCTTTTACTACAACGGTCCCCCTTTACGCGGCAAGGGCATACACGTTAGGAAATTTAGCCGTATTATGATAACTATTACCATAATAAAGTCGAAAGTTGGGCGAGTTCGCGCTGTTCACATTATGAAAATATTGCCATAGTGCACTCTATTATTTAGAGATTGACAGCTCGGCAGTTGCAGCGGTGCATTATTTATAGGGATAAAGCTCTGGAATCAGCTTCACCATACTATATATAATAATGTCGTTGTGCACACTTTACAGGATAAAAAAAGATGTTCAGCTCTAGAAAACAAGCAATGTACTATGCAAAACACAACGAGATAGACGACACTAGGCGACAACTTTTTTTTTACAGCTGAAAACTTTGACATTCTCCATTCTGCCATAACTGCCTGTTCTGACATTTCCGCCAGTACAAGAATTCTTCATTACGATCAAACCAGCCCAACACAGAGTACTTCGGCACCACAATTCACTCGCATCGTTTGCAAGCCAGTCTTCAACAGCTTCTCTGAGTTATTAGTATTATTGCCATGTTGCAGTACTTACATTAGAAAAGTTTGTAGGCTAATATTGGTGCTACCGCGATGCGCGTTTATCTAAACAAAGATAGGGGGTAAGGTAGCTTCATCGGATTATATTTATTACTGCCATAGCACACTGCATAACACAGCATAGAATAGAATAGAATAGCATAGCATAGCATATCACATCTTTGCAGGCAAAAAAAGATATATATATATACATATACGAGAGCGCCTCGGCTCAGATATTATTCAGTTTCGAGAGGTAAAACCTTTAGGTCTCTAACTACTATCAGACACCACGAAAATACCCGATACGAAAGCTTTGCTCCCAATTTAGAAGATAATCCCCTGTCGTATCAACGCCGCAGACTTCACGGACCACTGCCGTTGCAAAGAGCACAGACAACTCAGTCTCAGCGCCAAAAGATGGCACTCAAGTGTATCATGCCCTGTATCTGCCTTTTGAACGTCGCCTATTGGAGATGACAAATAAAACTTCAGCGTACTAGAAGTTACAGTTCGATTGATATTGTGAACAAACATTTAGAAGAATTTGGAAGCAATATTTTTTGTAACTTGCTTGGGGAAGTAACTAGAGCATGTATTGCTGTCTTGACTGGTTTCCCGGATGTTCTCGTTTTCGCAACTTGTTCGGATGTTCTAGTTTGAGTGCCCGGATGACGGCTGTGGCTTTCGGCTCAAGGTTACTTGAAGACCGCCGACAACAGGAGCTAAACATTTGTCATATCCACAACGTGCGACAAATGATTGAATGATGGGGTTTAACTTCCCGTGGCACCACTCCATGGGACTATGAGAGTCGCCGTACTGGAAAGCTCCGGGTCATTTTTGACCACCTGGGGTTCTTTAACTTGCACCTAAAGATGCGTAAGTGCTCGAGCATTTTTGCCTTTCGGTCTCACGGAAATGCGGCCTCTGCGGCCGGCAGTCGAACCCACAACCTCGTGGTCGGCAGCAGAACACCGTAGCAGAACGCCAGTGCCCCCGCGGTGGCTAATGTAGGACCAAGCACTTCACAAAGGAGAGCGAGAAAGCAGGTGTTGACATTGACATTGGCATTGTTTCTTTCGCATTCCGTCACTGTATGAGATTGCTCAGGTGACGACAACCTGAAGAAAGGTGCAAGTCTTGGGGCCACTGTAAGTGTTGCATCTTAGAGGAACTTGTATACAGCGTACAAGAACGGTGATGAAAGAAGGCGCATGCGGACAGAACGTCCTGTGTTATTCCTTGGACTTTGCTATTGTTTTCTTTTTTTCAGTACACTTTCGTGCTACATATTCTTCAATAATGCGCAAGGATGCTCTCGGCACGCAGATTTAACCGGACAATAGCGGAAAACTCAGAGGGAAAGCAGGTGCACATCCGCAACACAACGAACAAAGTACAGTCAGTCGGCCACGAAAGTTTACAGCACGCGGTGTTTGGAAAAAAAATCTGAATCTGCGCCAAGCCTGGGAACATATATTCTCGTATTCATTTTTTCACTGTGTAGTACAAACTAAAAGCCCCATGTTTTAATGGAGAATTAATTCTCATTTGTCGCGGAACCCGCGTCCCATTAACTTTTGTGGCCGAATGTACTATCCTGGACAGGTGAAAGCCGAATAAGAACAACCAAATTAGAATAGAGAAATCGGAAGGTCAGAAGCTAAGGTAGGGTGTATATTAGCGTGCTTTATTACAACTTCGATGTGCAGCATATAGCCTTCCGTTTAAAGAAAAACGAGCCGCATCTCGATTAAGAAATACTCCAAAGAAATTGCTTAATTTTTCAGTGTGTCTTACACCGGTGTCACACGGCCACTTTCGATCGCAATCGAGCCCGATACGAATCGAGATTTTCGACCGCGATTGGCACCCTCCCACACCTTTCGTAAAGGAGCCAAGCGCGACAGAGAAATTTGATCTCTACAGGGCTCAATCGCAATCGAAAGTGCGCCAGGTGACAGCGGCATAATTGTCCTGATTACCTTTCATTTGCCCACGACCACATTCGTAACCATGAGACAGACTCACCAGAAGTGTGTTTGCGTTTCTGCAATATTTCTTGTCATACGCCCCAAAATTTACCGAGAAAAGTTGGGTATGTTGTCTCGCAGTTAGCTACAAGTAAATTTCTCCTGGAGTTTCATCCTGGAGAGCCATTTCAAGTGAATACGCCGTGCAAACTCACCGGCTACAATTCGCAAATTGCAACGTGTGTTGTGAAGTAAATAATGAAACAATTAATTAGTGTACTTAAGTCAATTAGTTGAACATGTGATTTCGCGTGCTAGTAATGTCGGCCTCTTCGAATAATACAGCTCATGGACAAAAATGATGCTGTCTGCCGCAGGCGATTTTTGAAAATTTCGGAAAACTTAAAAATGATCCCCACGTCACTTGTGTGTCGATATATATAGTCACTGCTCAGCAAAATTGGTGCCAGCCGAAGGGTCCTATATATCGTGAGTGAGTGCCAAGTGTGCATAAGTTTGTTTTGTCGTGCGCATCATCACCATCGAAGAACGTGTGCGGTCCCAATGCCATTGGTTTACCATTGGTTTCCCACATAAAATTTTCAGTTTCGTCCAAAAGCGGAGCATCGAAAACGACATCAAGGTTTAGCGTTACGTTTAGCGTTACGTTGCAGGCGTCGCGACTTGGGGGTGCACGAGATGAGACCAATGGAAAGAAACCGTCGGCGTTAAGTTAACGTCCAAAGGAAGGATTACATAAATTTAGCTTGACGTTCACTGCTCGTTCCGCCCTGAACAGTGTATGCACTGCGGCGTGGTCAATTTTTTTTAAACCTCCTTGGGTGTGGTAATGAACGACAAGGGGGAACCCGAAGGGTCCGATACGTGAACTTTTTGAGCAACCAGCTGATCAATAAACCCTCGTACGCTACACGAAGACATCAAACACTGCCGTAGTCGAGACCCTCGCTAGGAGATGAACGAGGAGATGGAAAGCCTAGGGGTCTGATTTCTCTGAATCACAACAATAAGAAGCCAACAGATAATGAAGCCAAGGAAAGCAAAGGGAAGTTACTTGAAATTTGAATTAAAGTGTAAAAATGATATATTAAATGGAAATGAAAGTCGATGAGAAAAAAAAGGAAACTTGCCGTCGGTGGAAGCCAAACCCACAACCTTCGCATTACTTTGATTCATCCTTTCTGATACACTTGAATTAAACATACAAATAGATTCTCATATGCTTTACCTCGACTTCATTATACGTATGGTGGCTTCTTATATGCTTGCGTGCGGTACGCACAAAGGTGCTCAGCAAGAACGCTAATGTGCGTGTGCACAACGCTCACGCCAACATTCGAAGCTAAAGTCCCTAGATTTCATGCTCTTGTAGAAGCGAAAAATATCTAGGGACTTTAGTCGAAGCCAGGAACGGCTGCCTTCGCTCCAGCGGTGCCGATTGAACAGAGCGTAACGGTGCCTCCACAACGCTAAACGAATCCCTGAACAAAGATGTTTATTCTCTTTCTCTCTCTCTCGACGTGGTTTTCTCGATTTTGGAGTCAAACACACTGAGCCTCTCTGAAGGCCCTACATTCCTCCGCGCGCGGGACGCGCATGCGCCGTCGATAGGAGGACAGCACGACAACGGCGAATGCGCCTCGAGCCTCCTTATGTAATTGCTATTGCAATACTATTAAGCGGCGATGGCAACTGGTATCTTACTAGTTATAAGTTTGCCGGGCTAGCCGTCCCAAAGGGTAAAAGCGTAATTCATTTGGGACCAACGTGTATGAACGTTGAAAGGGTCTATTCTCGTGTAGGCAATTTCTCGGCTTTAAATGGTCCCACTAGAAAGCGAGGAGGGGAGGGAATGGACGCGACCGGCTTGGGGCGTTTTCTCTCCACGCGCCGACTGCGCATGGCGGTCGCACCGCGGCGCGCGAAGATCACGGCTTCACGCTGCAATGCACCGAACTGCCTCAGTGTCGCAAGCGAAGTGGCAGTCGAGGACCACTTCGCCATGCGGCGCTCATTCTTCTCGATCTGGCGACGACGCGGCTCCTCAGCGCCGGAAACGTTCGAGCCTGGCCGCCTTTTCATGTCGGGCCGAGCAGAGCTGCATCCCAGACACCCGCTTCTTTCCGCCCCCCGCGGGCTCCTGCTGGCGTTCTCTATGCCGGCTCGCTGCAGCGGCGTCGTATTGACGGAACGTTTACGTGTGAATGCGGCGTTGGGTCTTCGATCGCGTGGCAAAAGCGCCATGGGCGTATCACTGTATGGTGTCTCCCTTTCAATACAGACGCTTTTGTGCCAGCGCAACGCGCTGTGTTTTCTATGCGTCGCTTCTCTTATTTCTCTAGTCGAATGTGAGATCGTGCAGTAGAAGTTGAGCGGAGACGAGTTGGCATAGTTGGTGTGTTCGGAAGGACGGCACGAAACTGCGAGATCAGAGGAGATGGGAAAACACACGCGACTTGAGAGCCGATCACGTACGTTTACGTTCATATGTTCATTCTATACCCGTATTCTCTTACTCCCACCGTCTGTTCAAATACGAGGTTCTGCTTTGCGATGAAGTTGAAGTGGACAGCCACATCCTTGTTGCCGACTTGGTAGAGCGTTGCGCTATGCACGACGTTGACTGCTTATGAAATGTCGAGGAATCGAAATGTGAAGAATTTTTTTTTTCTTTCTTGGGGGGGAGGGAGGGGGGAAGTGGGCATAAGTGGCAACCCCTTTCCCGTGCAAATTTCTGCCCCTCTAACTCCCCACCCTTTCTTTCTCTCCAAAAGAAATATATTGGCTACTCCACTGCTTATGGGAGACTTTCCCAGCAGGAAAAATGGTCAGAGTGTGCCACGCTGTAACGTATATGGGGAAAAAAAAGCAGGGTAAACGAAATGTCCGACTGAACATGCACAATTTATACGTGCGTGTAAGAAGGGCAGGAAAAGCCGTCACGCCAAGTATAACCAAGGCAAATGAATTCCATAGCCTCACGGATACTGCGGCTGTAAAAATGGACGAAGCATCCGCCTACAGTAAGGTCATCGCAATCTGGCTCTGCGGAGCTATTTTGCACTCGAAATGAAGTGTCTGTCAACATGTAAGCAAATTCGCCGAATAAGTTTGAGTGTTTTCACACGCAATATAAGACAACCACAGAAAGGGGCGATCAAATAAAGGGTCGTGAGAAACGTCGCCTTGGATGTGTGAGCAAAGGCCAGGCAATGCGAACATTCGGTCTAACGCTGTCGTCGGAGGCGACAACAGATCGACCTGGGACACAGTCATACTGCAAGCTCTTGTTGGGCTCTCAGAATATATATCTGTTCGCTCAACCCTGGTGTTGCTATAGTTGAGCGTCGTGCCTAGTTAAATCGAGCCTGGGACAGACCCGGTTCAACGTGGCTCAATTCTCACAGTCTGTCTTCACTGTGACCGCCAGTGTTACGGTGTCCTTTGAAGGGTGTTTTACGGGCTTGTTTTATAATTTAAACTAGCCGTTTACAAAACGAGCGTTCTTTCCTTCTTCTTCTGTGCTGTGGTGACCAAATAAAGTACAAATTCACAGTTCAAACAAACAAACAAACAAACAAACAAATAAAAAATAAATAAATAATAAGCGTGGCACATCGTTGGGTATGTGTCAGGTAACGTGGGCGGGAAAGTAGAAGTAGCGGAATTGAATCCAATCGCTCCTATAATTTACACATTCGACACAGATTCCCTTTCAAAGCGTAACCCTGACAAGACGCTTTGGCAACTTCTCAAACGACAGTTTGCGGGCTTCGCGCCACTTAACAAGACCGCTGACAGCCACAAACTAGGTAATGGCGCTGCCTTGATAAGCACCCGTTACACGCCCATACCGTATATAGCTTCTTAACTCAAGATGACGCAGTAGTGTTGTTTGAGTGAGTGATTGATTGTTTGTTTCTTAACGTCATTTATCGGCTTTTGTTGGACCATTGCTATCCCCATCAGGGCAGGCCTAGAACTCCGCCCCTGCCGCAGTGGTAATGGGTTGGAGTGGGGTTGGCGATGGTTAGGAGTAGCAGAAATCGAGACGACTGCCCGCACGGATACTGATCCCAAAGTGCCCGACTCCGTCAGTGACGTAACCAATCGAAGGCGATCGAATGTAAGAAAGAGGCGAAAGAGTACAAAAATACAATTCAAGAAGAAAAGAGGAAAGCAAGAAACAAAAGGGCGATGCTCGGACAGTCTCGACTCTGCTGCGAAACGAAGACTGACACTGGACACTGAAAGCCGATCGTGTGCAAGCCGAGACGAAGCCGTGGCGAAGCCCCTCAATCACGACGCGACGGCGAGGCACTGCTATTCTGCGCCCCGGTGGCAGTCGCGCCACGCTCTCGCAAATTGTAGGCTTCGCCGCCCGGCACCCCCGCGGCACAATGGGAACTCATCCCCAATCCCGATTCGGGAGACCGGCGCCCGCCGAAGGGACTCTAATGGCCGTTTTCGATCCGGCTTTGATTAGTGGTCTGCGAAGGAGCTCCTGGTCCCCCACGTCCGTGCGCGGCTCACGTTGCTGTACGGCGCGCCTCCAGCAGCGAGGCCTCTACGGAGCTAAGTTCGCACCGCGACGCTGGCTTTGCTGCGCAACCTTCTAGTTAAGCAGTGAAGCAGAAGCAAGCGCGTAAAACCGGGGTGGACAGTGCGAGTGGGAGTTGCCACATTACGTAAGGGAATTCCTTAGCACGCACCGGTACTTAGCCCTTTGATGTCCAGACCTTACTTTCGCTATGTACTGGCGCAAATCACTGTCTAGAGTTTCAGCTTGCGTCAAGCATTACAAAACACTTGGCAGCCACAACTGCAGATGAGCGCTACGTAATGCGAATTACATTTATGTTTAATAATAGGAGGGCACTCACGAACCGTGGTAATTTTCTGAAGCGAGGCATATACTGTAGGCTGGAAAGATGGAATGTCTATATGACACTGCGTTGTTAGAGACTATGACTATGTACAATTTTGTTACAGTACGCCCATTGTTGCAGTAGGTACAGTTATACATATGTACATCACTGGACATAATTACTCAATGTCCATCGGTTCACTGGTTTCGAGAGAGTTTCGACCGTGTATTGACCAGTGACATCACTGAATGTGCGGAGCAAGACCAATGAGCGTCATTGCTGACGTCAGTGCTCACTTGGAACAAACAAGGTGCTCTACACCTAGAATCCGAAAGTGAGTAATTGATGGCACATAGATGTCAGTAAGACCAACCGCGGTTTCTGCTACGTGACCCTCTGAAACGTCAGATAACCTCTATCACTGAGTGCTATGGTGATGCCCTGGTAAGCTTGAAGGTCACATTCAGCGCTATCTGGCCGTTTGGTAACAGCTGCGCGTTCCAGACGCAGCCCTTGGTTACAGTTTAATACGATGTGTTAGACTGCACTGCCTTCTGGATTGGCCCACGGAAACGGTAAGATACCCAGCAGGAACAACCGGTACACATTGCACAAGCATGCTTCACAATACAATATACTATCAGAAAGAAATTTAACCTCCATTTTTAAGGCGCCAGAGACTTGTTCTAATAAGTTAGCATTAGGAGTGTCAAAGTGAAAAAAAAAGTGCGTGTGTGTGAAGTGTGGGGAGCCTGTCACGTGATAGAGGAGTCTGTGTGTTCTGAAGGAATTCTGAGGATGGCACTGTTTTCGAGATATGCGCCGTCAATGTCGGGCTAAAAATGCGCTGTTGTTCCACTTACCTTCTTCTTTTCTTTTTCTTTCTGAAAACACTGTTTTGTACACCGAAGCACAAAAGCAACTGGAACACCAATGCATTTCGTCGGACCACCTTGAAACTTAATATCTCGAAACTGTTGGAGCGCTGAAAATTCGTTCCAAGTGGATATGCCTTGCGAAATCGCCGGCTACAAAACGTAAGTTGAAATATGTACAGTAAAGTAATTAATTACAATTTTAGGTAGCATAATTGTGTTAACTATACAATTAAGCAATTTGATTTCTCGTAGAAGTAGTGACCATTTCAGCGAGTAATTTGGATCAATGATTAGAATTGTGCTAACTGCCACAAACAATAAAAAAAATAGTCAGCTAAAGAAAGCACCCTGTATATATATAGTACAACTGGCGATAGTCTTCTTTGGATAAACGTCAGTTGCACTTTGTTCCTCGATGAGGCACGACGTGTGTCGAGGGAGCGTCTCAACAACACTTTACAATGTGGTGAACGTGATTTAAAAATCCGGGACCTCAACGAGGTGCGACGTTTTTCTCTTGCATTTACAGCTAAACTGTCACTGAATGTTTTTTTTTTTCTCGAGAACAGCAAGAAGTAATTATGTACAAGCAAGCTCAAAATTACGTTTAATAATAACTTAGCATTCTTCAAGATTTAGAGCAGTTCCCTATGTTTTCTTTGTGGTGTTTACCCTTGCGTTCGTAACTGAAGCATCCTTACAGACCACAGTCGCGAAGGAGGCCAGTGGGTGAGGAGGGCAAGGTGTGAAGGGGGCAGTGGGCACCCCCCTCCTCCTTTATTCTATTCCATCTAAAGATATGCCGATTCATCTCCTGTCATTTGGTCTCCCAAATGGCGATAAAGAACAGGCAGTTGGGAATAACGTGATGGCGCCATGTAATGAGCGCAAATTTCCTATACGCTAATTCATGATGAAACATTCTTTAATGAATCCAACAGAGACCTGCCAAGATTATGTGCATGTGTATGCAGTAAACAGACAGCCGCTAAAGGCGGCGAGAAACAGGGGCTGGGAGGCACTTCCTGAGGGTTCGCCGCTCACTTATCCTCCTCCCTCGTTCCCTCCCTCCTTATTTATTGGGCGTCGATGCACTAAACTATGTCTTCGAGCACCTACAATCAGATTAGCAGCGCCTCATCCAGAAAAAAAGAACATGATGAATGGAACGTCTAATTTCACACAGAAAATGCTTAAAAACGGAGGTGACGCAACCAAGGGCGGCATTTTACGTACGCATCGTTGAAGAAGAGGTTTTCCAAGATTTCAATTATCTGTGGCAAAGACAAACCACACTAGGCAACTCCCAGTAACTTGAGCTCCAGTAATATAACTTTTCGCTTAATTCGAACGCACTAGAAGATCCCGGCGGGTAACCACACATTACCAAGGAAAGAAAATTTGTCGAGCCCGAACACGAAAGCATACGCGTCGGTTAATTCGACACATGCCGTCCCCTACCGGCGCCCCCTCATGCCCTTCTGCCCCCCCCCCCCCCCCCCCCCAAATAACGAGCGGTTACAATATATGAAGGCTTGAACACACAAGAAATCCAACAGGCGACGTTAGTTTCCCTAGTCATGAAGTTGTTTCATCTTTCAGTGGCCGACGCTTCTTTCATCCGTGAAGCCATACGTTCCCGCCTGTATTGTGTCGTGTCACGCCCCCATATTCAGCAGTCTACTTCGTCCGTTCAGCACGGCGTTGCGTGGCATTTACACATCGCTGCCCCCCACCCCACCCTACCCCGATTGAGGACACGAAAGAAATTAGTTAAAATGTTGAGGTGTTCTCAGCAAGAAACAGATCGGTAAAAGGAAGCGTATGCGAACATCGGCATACCCTTTGGTCGAAGAGGTGTCGCAATGAATTCTCGACGTGAGGAACCATTCAATCCATTCATTTTCCCGCCGTTTGTCAATTCAACCTTTCGGGTATTCTACCAAATTTTGTAGTTCGTGAGCGTCGAATTAACGGGAGCCAACTTATCAGTAACCTGAGCGGGATTATAGACGCACAGGTCGACGCGCAGTCCGCGTAACTGATGTCTTCGATATTTAAAAAAAAAGTATTGCAGAAATTCTGAGTATTGTCTGCTAATGCGTAAGCATTATTTGGCTCGTCTGTTCACTTTTGCTCACTTACATTTCCTAGCTTATGTATGTCTAACCAACAATTTTCCGGCGCCAAAGAAAGAAAATCCGTGTACTGAACGTTGTGGAGATGAGTTGCTAGGAAGCTGCATATCAACTGAGCCGGAACGCCGTCACAACCGGTTTCAGTATAGCTGTTCTCTCCCCTTTCTATTTTCTTTTTTTACGACCTTGACGCGGCGATGACGACGTCACCAGTTATATATAACGCCACCAATCATTTATTATTTTTATTATAATATGATCACATGTACCAATGAGCATATCTTTATAAACAGCAGCTCCACAGCAGGCTTCTCTGCACACACACCCGTAATGCGAGAAAGTAAGCTTTCAAGGCATCCTGACAAGAACGGTTTTATCTCTGATCAATTTACTCTTAACAAGAAAGTGCTTAATGCCGGGGTCCACCATCAACTTCTTGCAACGGACGTGACGTCTGCGCGAACGCGTCAAATATGGTCTCTCTTGACAGGGATGGTGCCGCCATCTAGGAGCGGTGAAGCCAAGTACTGCATCATGACATTAACGAGTGCCGAAAGTGGGCGCTGGTCGTCTCAGCGCAATAAAGCCAACGGAGGTTCCAACGAGGCGTAGCCTGGTGTAGGCGGCGTAGGCCTTCTGCTGAGGTGACGTCGTAGTTTCCGCACATGGTTTGTCTTTCGCGTCCGATTAGCCTGTGACGCCTCGTCGCCCACGGAGTGCAGCCAAGAAAACTAAGGAAACTGCTGCGCTAAGCGGCGCAGAAAGGCAACGAGGCCGACGGGCGAATCTCGATTTGGTACGGCGTCACGCCATCGCGAAGCAGAGCGCGTTCGCAGCGCACGTTGCGAACTCTGCCACTCGCATTCCCGAAGCTGAGCGCGTCGCAACTCAACCGGCTGCCCAAGGCACTACGGAGCCGCACCAAAATGCTCGCACATTCGCCGATGCGACTCGGCGCAGGACGCCGCGCGCCAAGCAAACCTGTGACACGGTCGCCGAGCCGCAAATCGAACGCGTTTCGATGCAGCGGACCGCGAGTTCACAAAGCGATTTACTAACAACCCGTTCGGTTTGGCTTGTACGGTTTACGAACGCCTGTGGTTTATGGCTGATTTGCGCAGTGATCCGGCGCGTGCGATGAACAGCTTCTGTGAAGACAAGTTTCACTTTCGTGTTCTACCGATTCCAATGAAAGAAGTATCAACCATTTTTTTTTTTAGTTTCAATTGTTCCTTATCGCTTATAAAGCTACCAATCATCTACATTTACACTATTACAATAATTAAATGTCCTAACTTCGCAAACTACGCAATTTTGTGAAGATACAAGGCATTACACTTTTCGCGTGACAGACAGATTTTGTTGGGGTGCTTGCCAAAGAAAGCTTACGCATGAAAAGAAAACGAAAACTTCCGCTCCATAATTTAATATGATCATATGGGATGTTCTACTTTATACCCACCTGGGTCCATAGGCTGAGTTTTTGGTTTCTTTAGAATGCGATTCCTTCGTGATCGATAAATCAATGAATTAACCAGGTCCGAGCAGGCGCCACCAAAATAATGAAAGCTGGCGGGGGAACTTCAAAGGGTTTCATAAGTTGGGAATTGCAAGACCACGCGGTGACGATCGTGCGTGCAAAGTAATAGGCACCTATGTGCGGTCGCGAAAGCAGCCGTAAATACAAGCGAATGTTCACAAACCTTCCTCCTCATAAAAGCACGTCTGGCGTGCCTCATAATCATATCGTGGCTTTGGCACGTAAAAATCCATAATTAAAAATTTTAGAAAAACTCGTCTTCTCGCCAGCAGAGACGACGTTAGAGCTCGCGTCCAGAGCGCACAAATAGCCGCTAACAACTCGAACTCGAGGGTTCCCGCATGTTTCCGGGCGAAACGCAGAAGGAGAAAGAAAATGTGGCGTGGAAGAGAGCTAGGCTGTTTTCTGCAGCCCTTTGGAGAGCACGGCTCTGCGCCTTGTGGAAGGGGACATAAACAAGAAAAAAAAAAAAAGACAGGGAACGTCGTAGCGGCTGCCACACGCATGGCTGACAGCGCCAGGCAGGCGGCGAATTTGCAGGTTAGACACAAGCCCCGTGTCCTCCAGAAACCTGTAAGGAACAGCAGCAGGCAGGCGGCGAATTTGCAGGTTAGACACAAGCCCCGTCTCCTCCAGAAACATGTAAGGAGGTGCTCGAAACCGGAGCTGTGGTGCCGGCCGGGGAACAGAAGTTGCGATACCGAGACCTCAAGAAATACCAGGCGTCGCGCAAACCGTCGCCGCAGGAAGGCAAACGGGGATCGAGACAAAGGACGAGGAAATCGTTACGTAATAAACACGTGACCCTTCGGCTCTGACAAGAGGGAAGGCAGGAAGGAATGACACTTGCGGGCGCTGGTCGAGGCTGTGTAAGAGCGCCTCTGTTGCGAGAAACGTAGCTCGCCCTCCTGCTCCATCTCCTCGCAACGCTTCATCTGCCTCAGTTTTCGTCATCGTTAAACCCCTTTCAAGGTCGTGCGGTAGAGCACTCCCTGCCAATGGCCTTTTACAGCATCTACAACATCCAGCGTGCAACTAGGAGACGTATTCTCGCACGATCACTTTGGCCGAAACTATCGCCTTCGCGTTACGTAGTGCTCAACCAGCCAATCAGGTCATCCGGTTTTGCTCAACCAGCCAATAAACGCGCACTGAAAGTGATATAGAAGAAAGCCACCTTCCAAGAATATGCTCCGAGAACATGTGACGAGCCTACTCAGGGGCCCTTCACGGTGGCCAACCATGTTTCGTTCTTTATTTTTTTTTCTTAATGGTATGGTATGGTATGGTAAAACTTTAATGAAGTCCTGCACGTCGTGAGTCTTCACGAAGCGGGCCGCTCCCACGTGGGAACCGGAAGGCCGAGCCTCTCGGCCGCATCGTGGGCCTGCTGGACAGCCCAGAGTTGGTCAGCCAGAAGAGGGCTGCGGAGAACCGCCTCCCATCTGGCCGAGCTGTTAGCGATGATAGAGTGTGACCGGGCACACCGCCAGAGCATGTGGTCTAACGTGGCTATTTCTCCACAATCGTGGAGTACATAGTAGAGGGATTGGATTTTTGGTTCATTTGTAGGGGTGCGCGAGTAGCAATATTTTAGAGCAAATTCGATATTTACGGAAAAGAATTGAATATCAAACTTTTCAAATCCTTTTAAATAATGATCAGCAGTTTTCAACATTATTCTAAAACAATATTCACACTCTAGCATAATCAGAACATTAGCAAGTCCCTGTCATAACACTGCATGTTACAAAGCATTTATTAAAATAAAGTCTAAATGAAGCTCTCCGAACAAATAGGAAGTTCGTTCACCTTCTCCTAAAAAGCAATGCCAAGCTTTAATTTTTATATCACTTGGAGACACCGGCTTAATTGACAAGCTCCAGCCTGTTTATACAAACACCATCACCTTTGTTTCACCTGTAAATAACGATGAACATATTTTTTTTCTTTGCCGCCCTTCTCCTCCTAGGGCCCTTCTCTTCCAGTCCCATTTCCTATAGAAAGTAGCATATAGGTGCCTATATCCCTTCGAGACAAAGTTCTCTGCGTTTTAATAAAGCGCTTTCTCTCTTTTTGTTCCCTACCCAGCATTTTTCAGCATATGAATAACTGCGACTTAGGAGGAAAGGGCTAGCTTTCTCAATGTTATAGTGTGCTCGAGTTGCGTTTTATGTCTACTACCATGGCTGTAGAAAAAAATTTATTGCACTTTTGCTCCGATTTTATTCTTGACCAGGCACACTAAATGACTGAAGTTATTCAACAACTATTGGATATTCATTTGTAGTTATTAATGCCAGCTATGCGATTCGAGCACCGGGAACATTAAATTGGATACTAATGCCCCATTTGGTTCGAAGACTGAATCGAATAGGGCATTATTCGATTCATTTGAAATGTTCAAATATTTTTTGCACCCCTAGAGTTTTTGTTCACGCTGTTCCAGCATTATGCCTTGGTAGACTGCCTCTGTGTTAAGCAACATATTTGTAACGTTACTTTTCTCAGTGTTCCGTGAATCACAGGGTCAAGGTTGTTCTTGCAGTCTGGAGAGCTTGTTCTTTTGGAGAGTTTTCTGCTGATGGGCATTTGGTCTGAGCACTAGCTCATTCAGTGCTCTTCCAGCTCTCCTATTGGACTTGTTAGCATCTTCCTTTCTTGCTGATTGACAGTGCAGTTAATTGATACAACACAAAAAAATAGGCACACGCACAAACAGTGCGCATATATGTGCCTCCTTGTGTTGTATGAATCATTGCAATATCTATCGAAAAGTACGCTAAACCAAATCATTCAATCCTCAACATTAGCATATCTTTTCTTTTTCTTCCTACTGACTGCGACTCCTCCATCTACCTCTGCTGTGCCCTTCTTATCTGCTTCCTTTGGAGACAGGTGGCTGTAAAACAGTTCTGGAGGCAATTCCTATCTTGTCTCCAACTCTCGTTTTTCAATTGATAAAAAATAATTTGTCACCTGGCCCAGCTATCTGTTTCAAAGCTGAGAAAGTAGAACATCCTAGCCAATGAGCCATCATAGCAGAAAAACAGACCTGCCTGGTTTGTATACGAGTCAAATCAGCTCTTAGCATGCATTCAAAGGAACATGAAACTACACAAGACTTCAAATTCAAACAGGTTGACAGTTTCCAGTTCAAAACGTGCCTCATGAACACTTTTATTGAGCAAACAAAGGCCTTTATAAAGCTTTCAAGAAATGGCAATGCACAAGATAGAAAACAGCAGCTACTGTCACTCAATATCTGACCATATAACCAAATATAGGCAGTGAGGCAGTTTCAACAGAAGACGGAGAGTGCCTCAAGATAAGTGGAAACAAACCATCTGATGACAATTATGGTGAAGATGTTTATGCACTGCTTAAACCAGGAAGTGATGGGCAAACAGGACCCGTTGCAGTTATACACCGCCTCCTGGGTTCCACGCTTCTACATCCTTCACTGATCTGCAAGCAAACTTCTTGCATAACTACAAAGTATTAAAAATAATGAGTACAGAATTATTTTCATGCAGATGTTTAGGGAGATGCTGTGTATAATTTTGAATAATATTAGACAGCACTCACATTTCCAAATCACAATTCTAATTTCTAGCAGCTTTATTCAAATGAATTATAAATCTAATTTGCAAAGTTCTTTCCTCAATCTCCTAGCAGACCTCTCTGTATATGCAAGCATTACTAAACACATCAGTTCAGCTTCGTTACGTCAACTTCCAAGAAAGTGTGTGCTATGGAGGATTAGCATTGCTCAATATTGAGATGCAGGGTTAGCTCACATATCGTGTGATTAGTATTTTTTGGCAATTCTCACTTAGGTAAAGACCAGTGCATTGTAATGATAACATATGAGAAAAACTATGCCTGTCAAATGGCCACAAATAAAAGCCAGTTGCAGAACAGCAGAATGTCCATAAAGTTTTTCAACACCTTCTGGTTTCGACACCTATTTCTGGTTGAAGAGCACTAAGAAGCAGCTCTTCAAGTTTCACACTTCTTGCTGTTTGCCAAGAAAGCACGTTGGTGCAAATTAAAAATGGTAAAAAGCACTGCCGTCTTACTTAAAGAGAGTGGCAATCTTCTTGCCACTTTAAAGCTGCAAAATGCATTGCTTCATACCATCCGGTGACACTTTAATTATGCAGAAACACAGTGACCAAGAAACCTTTATCAAATGAATATATAAAGTATGCGTCTCGTAAAAGAGAGTGAACCAACAGAGAATCTATATTTTCAACAAAGCACATTATGCACTCATCTTTATTAACTGCTGATGCAGTTTTCAACAAAGTCATTATAGTAGTTATTACAATTACGTCAACTTAAAGGCATTAAAGAAAGCACAAAAAAGTGTAAAATGCTGGAGGAAAAAGAAAGAGTACAGTAACAAGGCCAAGGAAGCAACATAACGCTGCATCCTACAGATTCTGTAAGGAACTATAGGCACTGGACCCACAGATACACTGCAGGGACTGCAGTCAATGCTTCACAAGAACTGTGCGTCTAGCCAACAATGGGCTGTTAGCGTGAACAAACATTTTTTTTAAAGTCCTTTAAGACCACCACAGCTTTGTGTTGAGTGTTAAGCACTCACTTACGAGAAAGTTTTCAAGCTGAAGAGCTCGTGACCATACACAATATAATGGCACATGGAACTGCTGTGCAGTTGGTCGCACTGGGCTGATTCTTCAGTTTGGAGGTAGCTGGTGTGCTATATCAAAACAGACTGATCTGTGTCAAAGAGCACAGTATTATGAAACAGCATCAAGTTCAGTCTGGTTCCGAGTACTCTGATCGGATAACTTTTGTACCTGATGGTGCCTGTCTTGTATGACAATGCTCATCAGAGACAACAGTACATTCCACTATGTGTAAACTTGGATGCAGCCAAATATGCTGAGAGTGGATATTACTCCATGTCTCCACCCTACGTTCAGTGAGTGCCAAAGCACAATGAAGGCATGAAGCACACACCCCGATAGTTCTGGTTGGTTATCCACCTTAACATGGAGAGATGAGAACACTTGCTCATAATGCACCCGTTAAATGCTGCATGCTTGTCATATGAAGACCACATTTGTAAATCCTCACCCCAACTCCCCCTTCTGGGCTAAACTGACTTGCGCGAGAACCTTACTACAAAAGTGCAGGCTTGGAAGAGAGCACTTAAAATCCTCGCTAAAAGTTAGGAGTGGTTTTATTCAATAAATTACAAAACATTCTGATAAGCTGCTTCACCAATTAAAATTCACTTTCATGAACAAATGAAACCGAAATAGTGCCATTTAACCATGAAAATAAACATGGGAAGATTTTATTTGATTTTATATAATACCAGTGCAGATCATTTTTTGCTACAAGAGTGTTGCACATATAATAAATCAAATCATAATTCCTAATTTAAAAAAAAAATGTATCAAGGTCGTAATCAAGAGTACTATGACGCGCCTTGCCCCAACAACAGTCTTCTCACACAAACTTCATTTTCCTGTTAGGGTTCCCTTTGTTCACAAGAGTACTGCATGATTTTATGAAAATCGAGAAGCACTTGCTGCTTTATGTTGAAAAAACAGTCTAATACTTCAGTGTGCCTGATTCCCATATTGCAATTACTGCGAACAACAGCTTAAAACTAGCCATAGGTATGCAGACTGCGTGAACATAGTCGGTCCCCTGGCCGCACATAAAAAGCTCTCATTACTTTCAGCAACATGTAAGAAGCTTTTCTAGACATGCACGTTCAGTGGTGCATTTTATAGCTTATAAAGGCCACTTAATTTCCAACATTTCAGTGCAGCCTGGCCTGTTCAAATTCCCAAGGAGCTACTCACTACCTCTCGCTCCCATCTATGCATACAAGAACAATCTCGGAAACAGAGTGGCTCGATTTTGTGACATCATTGCGGAGCCCTTTTCTATCAAACAGTTAGGAATTATGATGCATCATCTCCCAGCTCTGAGTGATGGACCTCCAACACAATGAGCGTTGACTTGCAAGTGAACAAGCGAACAGACACGTTTAACGCATTACCTGGATCACAACTGCTATTTAAGTCCTCAACCTTGCTTTCCATCATTGTCCTTCCTGCACAGAGTGCGCTGTGATGCAGCAAAGAAATAGCACACAGCAATCATGGGGGAGATGGAGACACCCTCTTAGCATCACAGGCATCGGCGTGGCGGCTCTGCTGGTTACTGTTGCACATGAAATCGACGATTACTGCCTTTGGATGAACAAATGAATCCACAAGCTTACTACGTCCTTCCTTAGCTATAAGAAGCAGCCCAAAGCGTAGTTTCAATGTTGCAGTTGCAATACAGTGCTTTTCATATGCAGCCAAACGAGTTGTATGTTCAGTCATTCAAGCCAATTTACCCAGACATAGTTAGTACAATTCCAGTTAGTGATAGCCTGCACTAAATATGTGCTCTGGGAACATGCCAGAACCGGCTGATGAAAGAAGCAAACAAAAAAGAGCAGAGTCAACAGAATATACCATTTAACAAAAATACAAACTAATCAACAAGCATGAAGCTAGATGGGGCATCAACTTTGCTTCCAAAAAAAAGGAAGCACAACAGCAAGAGACCAGGCAGTGATCTAAAAGGCAAGTTAGCATGCTACTGGCAAATTTTGTAGGCCAGTCTCGAGGGTGGCATTGTGATAAACAGTTTTCTTCCAATGTTAATGTTCTGCATAAATAAAAGCTGGTGATAAAAAAGAAAATGTTCAGCTTTTCATAATGTCAGCAGCACATGTGTAACACTACACAACCAGAAAGCGATTGCCTGTGGTAATGATCGGACCCTCCCAACTCAAGCCCACTGAAAAAAATGAGAAAAAGAACTAATGTGCAATCATGTTGTCGGTGCACCAGCCATGTGTATATGTGCTCTACTTTCAAGAGAACACCACCTAGAATACCAAAAACTCATCCTACAACTATAATGACACCTGTTAATTTTATAACCTGTGGCCACGAGACAATAAGTGCAGGTTAAAAGAGGTGAAGAAAAGAGGTAACGTGGAATTAAAATGAAATATTTCTAGGGCTTTATATCTTTTCTTTTCCTTTGAAAACTACTCACTCTTCTCTTGGCAAAAACAACTATCCCACATAGCTCCAACATTACAATTTCTGCAATATCCACAGTTCTGCAACCTAACTCAAGCACCAGTTAACAACAGCGCTAAACGTACACAGTCACGAGTTCATGCAGATGTCCAAAAATGCAAATAAGTTCCAATCAATCAGAAAAACGCTTCTGTCCTTGCCAGCTGCATTCTTGCATGTTTCTAATGGCCACTAAATTTGTCTCCAGAATCCTCCTATAAAGTTCCTAAGCCTTCAGTGTACAGTGCAGTCTACTTTAAAAGAGAATGTGTGAGCACAGGTACACATTTTGCACTGTGGCAAGTTTGGAGGCACCCAGTTTTGAGGCAGACTTCCACTACATGAAACAGGCTCCAGTGTGCAGTGCCGCAGTTCACTGGCATTGCTTCAGCTGGCAACTGCGCCTGGCGAGCTCCCAAACTGTGAGCCGTGCATTTGCGAGTTGTCTTTACCAGTGGGCTGCACAGCACACCCCCAGAAATGAAGGAGTATGCAAGATACTAAAAATTACTGTCATTCAAAGAAGTGGTACCTCAGTTGCATTGCTAGCTTGCGTTCTAGACCACTGCAGTGTGGCGGGATGGTCTATAACAACACCAGCACTTTTGGGGTATCTCAGTAGTCTGTTCCACGACTGATGACCTCCTTGCACGTCGGGCGCAGCAGGATGGTGTGCTCAAATTGGGCCGTGTAACACCCCTTGGTGTCGCACAGAGGCGGGTACGGGTCCACAATGCTCTTGTCGCAGAGATCCTTGAGAGCCATGAGATACTTTGTCTGGCCCAGCCTGTCAAGCCAGCGGCGGCAGAAGGCCAGGGTGCCAAAGTTCTGGTTGATGACGCCCAGCAGCTGCTTGGAACGTGGAAGCCTGTCCGAAAGAAACATTCAAATGCTCCATGTTGCAAATTCATCATGAGCTGAACAAGTGTGCTGAACCAACGACACACCGAGAAGCAGTAATAAAGAGTTTTGACATAATACAGTCATGAGCAACAGCACTAGTGGCCACTTATTGTGTCACCGTGTTGAACCCAAGCATGCAAGGCTTTTATCGCTATCATAAACTATGATGCACTGGACGCAACCAGAGTTGGAAAGTCTGAGGAAGGAAACTACACCCTAAAGGAAAGAGACTCAGCCATGGAAAGGACAGCAAAATGACGACTACAAATCTGAGCATTTGCCTTTAGTTCCCAAACTCCAGAGCCATTACACCTGAGGAGGCGAAGACACGCAACTCACATGGAACACGAAGCTCTTGCATATGAACGGCTCCTTTATTAATGTTAGAACAACTAGACAAAAGCAAAGCAGAATCAGAATTTACAGTGCTCAGCAATCGGAACACAGTACTCGGAGTGCGTGGCTGCCATAGCTTTTTTAGCCCCACCGGTGAGCGCTGGGCAATTGCCATAGGACCAAATGCAGAGACAATGCATCACAAAGGCTCTCGCTTTCACCTGTTACAACAATGCATCAGCTCGGTGTCCCCAGAGCTCATAGTCGATGCAAAAAACGCTTTCAACCAAGCGCAAAGCATACCGTGTTTCAATTGTAGAGCACTGTACGTACCACTGCCCAAAGACCGTGCATATCCAGGCTTTCTGCCATTTCATACGGCGAGGCCGCGATGAGAACCGATAGTCATAATTCAGTAACTGTTTGTGCACCCAAAACGTGACATGTTTGTTTGTATTTGATTCCTCGAGGTATTTCGGCAGCACAAAACACAAGAAATGACAGAATATTCAGCCAACATTTCTGGCAGTAGCACCTGCTCTAAGCTTATCCTGCAGCTGGTGCCTATTGCAATGCTCGAGTGCTGTGTGTGTGATCCCCACATTGGGCCAACGTCGGGGAGCGCTTGCAGGGACAGAATCTACTACGGTATCAGCCTGGGCAGTCTGTGACAGTGGCTCCTTTTTACTCTTAGTATGCTTCACCGCAATACATCACGCATGTTCCTGCACATATAATCGCTGTATTGCGGCGAAGGTGATTTTGGGAACTGGCGTCAGTTAATGCTTCATGCTTTCTGCACTTCGTTTTTACCTAAAACAAAGTGAAATGCTCGCTTGGGCAGCATCAAGTACGAGGGACTCTGCAGTGTACATAATATGTGGGACTGCACATGTCCCTACACCGAATACAGTCAATGTCAGATTTTGCAGACTCCCTAGGGGTAGCGAAAATGTGCGAGAAAATGAATGACAGCTTTCATTGCCCCCAAAGGCTCAGATCCCCGCAGGCATGTTTGAAATAGTTTTCAAGGCCTGCCAGTACACTTATTAGGCGTATCAGGGATGGTACAATTACACATGACGGCGGGTGCACACATGTATAATTGAGGAATACTTACTGTGTCCCGTGACAGTGGCCCCTTTTTACTCTTATTATGCTTCACCGCAATACATTACACATGCTCCACTGCGTAATATTGCTGTATTGCAGCAAAGTTGATTTGTAGGAACAGGCATTATTTAACGCTTCATAGCGATCGGCGAATTACAAAGGCGAAGTTGGCACCATTGCTGACTGTTGAAAATTGTTTCAGCGAAAAACACAGTACAGAACAGCAGGAAGCCTGGTGGCAAAAGTCGAAGCAGCTAGGCCTAGCATTACCGCGGTGGTGACTACAGCTGCCAGCGAATCGGCATGCACATTCGCGAGTTCGATGCTGCGAGGTAATCAAAATGGTGGCAGAGGTGACTTCGATTAATGTCATTTCAGACCTGTGGTCACGGCAAAAAGTCCAGAAAATCGGAGAGTGAAGAGATGTTGCAACCGAAATTTCAAATGTTCCAATACATTTGCTCTATGGGGTATGTGGTGGTGCCACAAAGGCATCCGATTTATCGGGCATGTCCGAAAAATTGGTCATTGACTCAAATCAGTCGTTGATCAAATATGTGAAAAATCAAATATAGCAGATATTCGACTCACTGATATCTGAATATTCACACACCTACTTATCATATTGTCCTCGATGTACTACTCAATGTATTGCCTCCGACATTTTTTTTTGCATAAATACAGCAATAAATGGCTTTTGCGTGAGTGCCTGTGTCATTTCCTTTGTTCCTAAGGGCAAAGCCCAGAGAACCGACTTTCACGACTTTGGCTTGCCATGCAAGTCAAAGCTGATGCAAGGGGCCACAGAGAAAAGCCGAATGACTGCAAAGGATTGTTTTTTGCTGCATCTTCATCACCGAAATAACTGCTTTCTCTAACGCAGCTGTCGAGACTCATCTAAGTTCACTGTAGCAGCACAACAGATCTTGTCAGCATTTTGTGGATGTGACAGTGGAGTGCTGCCTGCATGTCTCCAATTACATACAGTGCAATTGGAGACACCATCACCAACAACATACATGAACAACAACAACAAAAAAAACGCTGGTGTCCAGCAATGAGCTCTGCACGAAATCTGATGCCTGCAACACTCCACCGGCATGTTCACCAAATGCTCATAAGCTGAATGATCATTGAGAACATAAGCAGATATGTATTTTTTCATGATTTACAGTTCAACCTAGATATAACGAAGTTCAATATAACAAAATTCTCGATGTAACGGCGTATTTCACTTTTCCTAATCTCTTGTCCATTGAACACCGTGTATTTAGAGCCTCAATTTAACAAAGTGTGTTTGTATGCGATTTCAATATAATGAAATTTCACTTCTGCTGTAAGGAAATGCCAAGATGATAAATGGAAACATCCACGGACGTCGATGTTCAAATGATTGAATTACAAGCATCTGTTTGCAAACATACCTCTCAAATCGCGCACAGTGTGACAAGAGTGGCTGCTGCAGTGATGCCACATCATGTTCCATATAAAGTCGAAGTCAAGGGCGACAAGTTCCTATCGCGGCCCACGCACCTTGTGCTTTAGGTGCGAGTGAAAGTGTGGGAGGGGGAGACAAGAAAGACTGTGGCTTTGTGAGTGCCGCCTTTCTGCGCGAGCAAAGGGAAAGAGGGAGAGGGGAACTCGCTTGTGGTAACGCGATCAAGCACGTGCGAGAGATGTGGGGGCAGGGGAGGGGCCAAGATACATGCTACAAGGATTTCTTTATTTTTGGCAAAACACGGAAAAAATTCTGGGTCTCTCACATGACCATGCGACGACACACCACAGTGGCAATAACAAAGCAGCATTTCAAAACTTTTACAGGGAAGACAGCGGCAGACATGGCGGCCGTACGGACGACTCATCCAGCTTTCCCCAATGCGCAAGTGCGCATTTGTACAGTGATCTGCTACAGAGCATAACTGACACCGTTTCATAGGAACACTGTACCTGATGCTGTGTGGTAACAATCGTCCCGTGTGGCTTGAATACAACACGTCACCTACTAAGCACACACCATGACTGCGCCGGGATGCTTACTAAGTAGTATTTTTGGGCAATCATTTTCAGAGATAGTTTCACTTTTGCATGACTCGCTACCAGACTTGTGCACGTACAGTGGACAGTGTTTCTGACAATGTGCTAGGCTCGCAACCTATGCATAGTGCCAATAGTGCTGTCAGCTGTATAGTACTTCGACGCGCCCAGTGCCGACTCATGAAATTTCCCAGAAGTGAAACAATATCCAAAAACGATCGCTTGAGAATACCGTCCCTGTACGATATGCATGCGTGTTTTCTTGCAGACCTGCACTGTGCAAGTGCAGTCAGGTTTCTCTCTGTGCAGTGAGGTTTCTACGTGACCGTACCCCTCCTGGCTGTGCATGTGATCGTACAGTGCACATCTTGTTGAGCCAATGCACTGATGGTGGGCTACTTTCACTTCTGAAAGCAACACGCACTTGAAGCGGTTCTGCTCAATGAGGTGGGAGAGAACGGAGGGGCTTTTGGGTTATTGCCTATTAAAAACGTGCAGTAGGCTTACAACAGCGCTAAGCAGTGTGCCTGCCACAAACACTGCCGAGCAGGTAGCTGAAGATGCTTATTGTGATAACCTTGGCGGTGATAAATCAGACTGGCACGCCTATTAGAGGTTACATTCCTTGCTGAGGCCATCACCACACTTCCATGCATTTCTGATGCTTATCCGCAGAGGCATCACTGCATTCGAACCAAAGCAAGAATCATTCGTTGACCTGTCACTGTACTTTCCAAAAAGGCACAACAATGTTTGTGGCACAGCTTGGAGCTGACCACATCACGAGCTAAGGTGGCACAGTTAACCATTATGTAACAAAAAGTGATCGTGGTAGGCACTAACCGGTAGTCATATGGCTTTTGCGGTCAGCCAATACATTAGGTTCTAAGGTGATCGGGCCAGGAATTTGTCACTACCATGTTTCAAGCGGGTATGTAGTAACAAGGTCTTACTAAATTTGACTGCTGTTGATTGGTTTGAAAGGTTTGTGGCTCACTTAGACATGCACCATGAGTGACTTGAGCTCTTCACTTTGCTTACCTCAGCGGCACACGACCAGCGTCAAAATTCTTCATGTAATGAGACACCTCCATGTCATCGTGCACATAGCCTTTGCCCGTGCTGCCAAAGGTTTCAATGGCGTACACTTCACCTTCCTGCAATGCAAGGACAATGTATTATGTATTAATAGACTTGTGATTCATTTGGCACAGAGTTCGGAACGAAATAATACAGCACATGAAGGCCGACCCTAATGAAATCTTACTTGGCTAAATTTGTTATAAATGACAAGTATATACCATTGAGCCAATCTTGGCAAAGCTGGTAATTGTAGTTTTTTTCTTAGCGGCGTTTACATAGCACCTAAGCAGACGATGTGTGCACTTGGTGGCATTGCTATGACATGCATCCCAGCATGCCATGTCCGAGAGATATTTTAGCGCCTTGCGGGGACACCGGGCACTCAAGCTGGCTCATGCACCCACGCCTGGAGAAGCACAGAGACCAATTAGAGCATGTGATAGCCCAAGCTTCTTAGTGGCAAAAGGACTCGTCACGGCCCCTCGTGGCCACCGCAGTATCTACGCTATGTAGCAGTGTGGCGTCCAAGGTTGCACGAATGCACCATTGCAACCTCGGAGGTCGTGCAGCGGACCCGCACATTAAGCCATGCTTCACTGTCGGCGAGTAATAATGGCCGCATTATTTTTTTTTTTCTACTTTCAGTACCGAAAACTACTTGTTATGTGAGCTTTTCATGATGCTTCCGCTTGTATTTCACACATTAAATGTTGTGTGGAGGCTCCTCAAGAACTAGATTATCTTAAGCAAGGCCTTTTACTGGGTCTAACTCTTTCTTGCAGTTGGCCTTTTAGGAAGATGAAATGGGATATGCAGAATACTTGCTTGACTGACTGAGATACAGCTGATTTTTGTGATTATGCGACTTGATTCAACTCGCCTTTTAATTCAACCACATTCCTAAGTCCTAAAGGGTCGCTATACATGTTGCAGAAATCACAATTTGGCAAGTACTACTACCTGCAATGTTGAACTGACAAAAAAACACTGTGTCAGCTTTGGCTACAGAGGTGCACATTTTATTGAGGTCCAAGTTCAAATAATTTATGTTAAGCATCCTTACAAACACAAAAGTAGCATGAATGGTACTGAGTCTCACTGTGTGTGGGTGCTCGACTTTCACGCATCCCCTGATGTTTACCCCATACGGTGCTTGTGTCTCCTGTAATCCTGCTTCTCCGTATAGCTAAGTGCCAACAGCAAAGGGTATGGTTCCAGATTAGCATGAGAGATGGTGTGAGTGTTGTACTGCTGACGCCACCTCATGGCGGGGTTACTCAGGGGGCAAAAGTGAGTACCTCCTGGCCTGTTCCTCTTTGGCTTGGGGTCGGCTAGCTGTGTGGACGTTTCATGTGCTCACCGGCTGTTCACGCAACGGAATGGACAAACACGATCGTTCGAACGCGCCACCATTCACATAATCGTACACGTAAACGATTAGACGTTGGTGCCCAGCATGGGGGCACACAAATTTGCTCGCTATCCGGTCACGGTGAGTCGGACTTGCTCAATTTGTCATGCACCCATCAGCATGTTCTATTGGTATTTATTTGGCTAGCTGGCATTGGTGTACTAAAGGTGCAATAAATGCCCTTGTGTTTGCATACTGTGTTGTTGTTCCTTTGTCCCAAGAGCTTTTGTGAGACCTCACAATTATAGTTTTCAGCGTTTCACTGACTAGGCCATGCAAGTGATAGTAAGCAATCAGTAAAGCCAATAAAAATGTTGATAAGCAAATACATCATTATAACGAAATTATGTCCAACATGAAAGTACACTCGAACCTCGTTATAACGCAGTTGAACGGGGAGAAGATACTACGTCATTAAATCCTTTACTTCATTATATCCATTAGTGTTCCATTTTGATAGTCTTTCGGATTCGCTTTCGAATGGGCTCGCCGAGGTCGAGCAGCACATCGCACACAACACAGCGCTCCACTTTGTGATCGAGGCGGCAAGCGAACTTTGCTGCACTGGCTTGATTCGGCCAGCTTGTGGCCTCCAAGATTTCACTGATGCCAATGCGATCTAGGAAGCCATGCCCAGCTGTCTGCCAGCATGTGCGGCGTGCCACAAGAAGAGAGAGACGTGAATGCACGACCTGTGGGCATGATCCCTGTGATTGCACCAGGGAGACCTCCGAGGCCAGCCCCAGCTGCGGCTGCCTGTGTGGCATGCCATAGAGAAAGAGAGAAGTGAATGCACTAATCCTTGCCGCCGCAGTGCGTAGTCGCACAGCATGGCGTGACATGCGCGTGACCCCCAAGGTTGCGCCCAGGAGATCTTGGAGGCCAAAATCAGCTGCGTGTGCCTGTGTGATGCACTGTGCAGTAGAAGTGGACGCTCTAATCTTTTGCACAGCAGCATACAGGCGTGCAGCTCGCGCAACCAGGCAGGCGCAAGAGAGAGCGGTCAGTGGAGAAGTGAAATAGGGAGCTGCTGCTTGTGTGCAGATGCACAGCTACGTGCGGCAATGAGAAAGACCAGAGTTACTCGATGACGTATTCAAAATGGAGACCCGGGAGTCTTGATTGAACTGCCAGGGCCAACAGGTGCGAAACTCGGCGGAAAGTGATGTACTCAGCCCGAGACGGTTGGGTATTTTCTGGTCTTGGAGACGAATCTAATTCATTATATCCATTGGCAGAGCAATTTGACTTTATTAAAACGAGGTTTTAACTGCATGGATCTCTGTAGGGGATTTCAAGGGGAATTTCATTTACTTTATTATATCCTGTTTCTCTATAACAATGAAAGTTTGAAAGTGAAAGTAATGAAAGTTTCAGAAGTGAAGCGTTTCAGATATTACGGACTTTGCATAAAATGGGCATTTTTTGTCGGATTATCAGGGTTCGTTGTAATGAGGGTTGACTGTATATCGAATGTCAAGTGGCACAGGAGTACTCCCAGTAGTTGGCTTTCCCTCGGGGCGGCAGGGAAACCCACCGACGTCTCAAAAGTGGCTTAGCCAGTGCCGCAGTTCCATACACCCACTCTCTGTACCGTGATTGCGCCGCGTCGGGCGAGTTGGCGACAACCTCCCTGCGAAACATGATCCCGGCCCAACCGCAGCGCTTGCTCAGACAGCCAATCAGAGGCTCTTGTGCCCTCATCGTGCAAGATGGTGCAGCCCGAGTTGGCTCACTGCTTTTTTTGTCTGTTGTATTTGCACCTTGTGGGCCTTCTTTCACACTGTTGCCATGATGGCTAGCATGAAGCACACTGAATTTGCCTTTCGCTGTGAAGCTCGAAATCATAAATTGAGGCGAACGTGGCAGCAAGTCAGACGTCGCCGCGGCGTACAAGATTCTGAGGTGCACTCTCAGCGCGATCTTGAAGAATAAGGGGGAGATTAGGGCTATGGTGGTCAAACAACTTGGTGCCCGTGGTGCCCCGACGTGTATGCACGGCCATGTACAAGTGATTCATCCGAAACTGCTTCAGATGTGCCAGCTTCCACGTGCTCGGTGATGACTCTGAAAATACTTACGAGTGCAAGTTGTACTTCTGTATGAAAGAATGAGGTGCACACTACTGTAAAGGACTTTTTTAAGTTACGGCAAACGGGTACGCATTATAAACGAGGGCATGTTAGAATTGAGTAAATACGGTAAATAAGTCCGAACTATCGAATGTCCGAAAGAACAAATGTATCGAAAAAAGATCATTTCCCTTATGTTTTAAGGCCCCTGTACAAGCAATAAGTGGTTAATTGGTTGCTGCTCACACTTTTGCTTACGTGCAACAAAGTACGCCTGCATTTCTGCCAGTTTTTTGCTGTCGCTGTACGCCAATGCAAGGACTGCAAAGGCTCGAACCCACATGTGAAGGCTCCGGAGCAACGGCACATCATCATTATGATGTGCCGGCGGAAGAACTTGCTCAATTATTTCGCCATCGTTCAGTTCGGCACACAACACCACACTGTCGATGTCTGTAAAGTCTTCAAATGTAACGGTGGCAGAAATCAGCACACCGCAGCCTAGCAGGTCATCAATGACATCTGCATTTGAGCACATTGTGGTAGATGGCAGGTTCAGGCTCTTCAGTTGTGGAGTCATTCAGACTGCAACTCGAGACTCATTCCGAGTCGGACTGTGAGGGCACCGCTAGTGCCATTTGACGCGGCCTGTCGATAAGTTCACGCGAAAGACTTCTTGGAGCCAGCAGGGCGCTGTCAGGAACGCAAACTAAACAAACAAGCACAGAATAGCGGAACGGTGCCCGAAAGGTGAACTCAACAAACAGAACTGCGAGAGCAGGACATGTGCGGGGTTGCCAGAATAGTACGTGATGATCGTGATGTTGATGCGACCTGTAAATCAGGCAAAGCATGCAAGATTGGCATTTGCTGTTAAATCTCTGAGGCGTAGTGCTGCGACCAAGGCAAGGCCTTAGGGATTACCATTTCACCTGTAATATCTGAAGCCAAACTTGATGTCTTCTCGAGGTTGCCAGAGGAGATAACGTCGGCAGAGTCAGCATACGCTACAACCACGGATGGAGTCCAGATAATCTAATGTAGAGCTGGCGGCTGTCGGAAATGTAGATAATCTTTACACATTAAGTCTATGGGGCCATTAGCAGTGTCACGAAGCTGTCCGAATTACCAAGCATGTCCGGATTATCGGTGTCCAATTTTTCGATCGGCGACTGTACGTCCTTCCGCCATGGGAAGAATGGCCGCTCAAGCATTCCTGTCGATATTGTTACGTAGGAAGACGCAGACGAAAAGCTATGTACAAATATATTTACAAGGAAAATATGCTGCGCTTGGCCAAGAGGCAACAGCCCGCGCTAGCTTCTAATCGTCGTCGTCGTCTTCACACTGCTGGCCTTTCGTGATCGCGCATATTGTGCCGTAGCACTACCCCCGGCTGCAAAAGCGCCGTCCCGGAGCGACTAAAGATCGGACTCGGAAGCAGTGTAGTACGCCTTGAGCCTACTGACGTGTACGACATCACTAGATGCCACAGGAGAGGACGAGGTTGAGGCCACAGGAGCAATTTCGTAAGTCACAGGCGTCACCTGGCGCAGCACGCGGTAGGGCCCTGTGTATCGCGAAAGGAGCTTCTCTGAAAGTCCGACGTGACGAGAGGGCGACCACAGGAGCACGAGCGCACCAGGTGAAAACTGTACGTCACGATGGCGGGCGTTGTACTGACACTGCCGAGTGGTCTGTGAGGCCGTCAGTCGAGCACGGGCAAGCTGGCGTGCATGGTCAGCGAGGGCGATGGCGTCGCGCGCATACTCGCTTGTTGAGACCGCAGCAGGAGGAAGTGCCGTGTCTAGGGGCAAGGTAGGTTCGCGACCGTACAGTAGATAAAAGGGAGAAAATCCGGCGGTGTCGTGCCGGGAAGAATTGTACGCAAATGTTACGTAAGGAAGGGCAATGTCCCAGTCGTGGTGGTCCTTGGAAACGTACTTGGCCAGCATATCGGTAAGAGTACGGTTTAACCGCTCTGTCAGGCCATTGGTTTGAGGATGGTATGAAGCAGTCAGTTTGTGTTGAATGGAGCAGGAACGCACAATGTCAGCGATAACTTTCGAGAGGAAGTTTCGACCACGGTCAGTAAGCAGCTGTCGCGGGGCGCCATGAAGCAAGATAATGTCACGCAAGAGAAAGTCCGCGACGTCAGTGGCGCAGCTGGTAGGGAGAGCCCGAGTGATAGCGTATCGGGTGGCGTAATCAGTCGCGACGGCTACCCATTTGTTCCCAGAAGATGACGTGGGAAAGGGACCGAGCAGGTCTAATCCAACACGAAAGAACGGTTCCACAGGGACGGTGATCGGCTGGAGATGACCGGCAGGTAGCACCTGAGGTGTCTTCCGACGCTGGCAGGGATCACAGGCAGCAACATAGCGTCGAACGGAGCGAGCGAGACCAGGCCAATAGAAGCGGCGGCGGACGCGGTCGTGCGTGCGGGTTACCCCAAGATGTCCTGAAGTGGGTGCGTCATGCATCTCAAAGAGCACAGTCTGTCGTAGCTGTTTTGGCACGACAAGAAGAAGGTCAGAGCCGTCAGGGAGGAAGTTCCTTCGATACAGAATGCCACCCTGGAGGACATATCGGCGAACGGATGCGTCGGTAGGTGTAGAGCGCAGACGCTCGATAAGTGCTCGCAGCGATAGGTCTCGGTACTGCTCATCGGCGATGTTACCGAAGGCAGAGACAGAGAAAATGCCGTTGGCACTACTACTGTCGGCGTCGTCAGGCTCGTCGACCGGGTAGCGAGACAGGCAGTCAGCGTCCTTGTGTAGTCGGCCAGATTTATAGGTGACAGTATACGAATATTCTTGGAGGCGTAAGGCCCAGCGACCAAGTCTTCCTGTAGGATCTTTCAGTGAGCATAACCAGCAAAGCGCGTGATGGTCTGTGACAACGGAAAAGGATCGGCCATATAAGTATGGGCGGAATTTCGCAACCGCCCAAACTAGGGCCAGACACTCACGCTCAGTGATGGAATAGTTGCGCTCCGCGGGTGAGAGGAGCCTGCTGGCGTAAGCGATAACACGGTCGTGGCCACGCTGGCGTTGTGCCAGTACTGCTCCAATTCCGTGACCGCTGGCATCAGTACGGACTTCGGTAGGCGCAGAAGGATCGAAATGGGCCAAAACGGGAGGCGTTGTGAGAATGTCGATTAGATGAGAGAATGCAGAGGCCTCGTTATCGCCCCACTGGAAAGGAGCGTCTTTTTTCAAAAGGTCGGTTAGTGGTCGTGCTATGGCGGCGAAATTTCTCACGAAACGGCGGAAGTACGAACAAAGGCCGATGAAGCTGCGCACATCCTTGACACACTTCGGAACAGGGAAGTGCGTAACAGCATGGATCTTGCCTGGGTCCGGTTGCACTCCGTTCGCGTCAACGAGATGTCCAAGGACGGTAATCTGGCGACGGCCGAATTGGCACTTCGATGCGTTGAGTTGCAGACCGGCTCGCCGAAAAACGTCCAGGACTGCTGAGAGGCGCTCGAGGTGCGTAGCGAACGTTGGGGAGAATACGATAACGTCGTCCAAGTAGCACAGGCACGTGGACCATTTGAAACCGTGAAGAAGGGAGTCCATCATGCGTTCAAAAGTGGCAGGGGCGTTACATAGACCGAACGGCATCACTTTGAATTGATAAAGACCGTCGGGTGTGACAAAAGCAGTCTTCTCGCGGTCGAGATCGTCCACGGCAATCTGCCAGTAGCCGGAGCGAAGGTCAATAGAAGAGAAATAGCGAGCACCGTGGAGGCAGTCAAGGGCGTCATCAATCCGAGGTAGGGGATACACGTCCTTTTTGGTAACCCTGTTAAGGTGCCGATAATCCACGCAAAAGCGCCATGAGCCATCCTTCTTTTTGACCAGTACTACAGGTGACGCCCATGGACTATATGATGGTTCAATAATGTTCTTGGCAAGCATTTTGCGAACTTCTGCGTGAATAACTTGACGCTCAGCTGGTGACACTCGATACGGGCGGCGCTGAATAGGAGGGGCATCGCCGGTATTAATGCGATGTTTGACAGCTGTAGTTTGGGCTAAAGGACGATCGTTAAAGTCAAAAATATCGTGGTAGGAAAACAGAACGCGGTAGAGTTCACGAGCGTGCTCGGAGGGCAAGTCGGGGGCAATCATTTTCCGTAAGTCAGCGATGGTACAATTTGCCGAATGCGATGGTAGAGGAGTATCGGATGAAGTGTCGTCTACTGCAATGGATGCTACTGAGTGATCCTCGAATGAACAAAGCTGGGCCAAAGACATCCCACGTGGCAGCACTTGTGTCGTCAAGCCAAAGTTGACCACTGGCAGGCAGACGCAATTCGCCGTAATAGATAAAACTGTATGGGGTACTGTGATCCCATGTGTAAGGAGGACGTCTTGCATAGGAGCCGCGATGTAGTGACCGTCGGGGACTGGTGGGGATGACACTAGGTCAACGTAGGTCAGTGCCGAAGGTGGCAAGCGAACGAAGTCGGCGGAACTGAGGCGACTGGGGTGTGGTTCAGCAGGATCCAGAACAGGCAGGTCAAGGCGGAGAGTACTGGCGGAACAATCGATGAGAGCAGAATGTGCGGAAAGGAAGTCTAAGCCGAGGATGATGTCGTGGGGACAGTGGGCGATGACTGTGAATAGCACGATTGTTGAGCGATCGGCGAAGGAGACGCGGGCGGTACACATACCAATTACGGGGGCTGTTCCGCCATCGGCGACACGGACAACAGGCGTCGTGGCGGGCGTGATAATTTTCTTGAGCCGGTTACGAAGGTCAGCGCTCATTACGGACAAATGCGCCCCAGTGTCTATGAGAGCAGACACAGAAACACCGTCGACTTGCACGTCAAGAAGGTTCAGATGAGTGGGCAAAGTCAGTAGAGGATTTGGCGGCGTAGGGAGCAATGCAGCGTCACCTCGAGGCGCTGCATCGTCTAGTTTTCCGGCTGGGAGCGGCGTCCGAAGGGAGTCGGCGAATAGGAGCGACGGGGCTGGGGAGAGCGAGATTGTCGTCGTTGGGGCGAAGGCGAACGAGAATAGGGACGGTTCGTTGCAGGAGAATCAGTGGCGGCATTATCGGAGCGTGCGGCATAGGGACGAGAAGGGCCACCTGAGGGGCGAGAGTAGGCAGTATAAGTAGGCCGGCTCGGGGAACTCCAGCGACTACGACAGTGCCGAGAAATGTGCCCGATTCGATGGCAGTGGAAACAAATAGGCTTGTCGTCAGCAGTGCGCCATTCAGATGGGTTGCGGAAACGTGGTGGGTAAGAAGATGCGGGACGGGGCGAAATCGAAGAAGCCGGGCGGGTATTAGGGCGATGGGCCGAGCAGATGGTGTGAAGACCCATGTTTTCAAACTCCTGGCGGACAACTGCCTGGATCAGTGAGACCGTGACTGCAGATGTGTTGGTGGGACTGGAGTCGAAGGCAGCCGGATAGGCGGCCTCGATCTCACGCCGGACGATCCTGGTAACATCGGCAGTGTTGTTGGGACGAGGAGCGTCGGCACAGGAAGATGTCGCTGGGGTGTTGGGCAGACGGGCAAACTGCTGGTCAATACGTCGGCTTTTGGCGAGTTCCAGGCGGCGGCACTCTCTTATAACAGCATCCACCGTCGCTACGTTGTTGCAAACGAGCAAGTTGAAGGCGTCATCGGCAATGCCTTTGAGGATGTGGGAAACCTTGTCTGACTCAGTCATGTGGGTGTCAACTTTGCGGCACAGAGCCAAGACGTCCTGAATGTACGTGACATAGGGCTCTGTTGACGTCTGCACACGGCTGGAAAGCGCCTTCTGCGCGGCAAGTTGTTGACCGTAGGGGTTGCCGAACAAGTCTCGAAGCTGTGTCTTAAGTGAATCCCAACTGGTGAGCTCATCTTCGTGCGTGCGATACCAAACTCGAGGTGTGCCACCGAGGTAAAAGACTACGTTGGCGAGCATAATAGTAGGGTCCCACCGGTTATTGCGGCTGACGTGTTCATACAGGCTGATCCAGTCATCGACGTCTTCCCCATCTTGGCCCGAGAATACGCCAGGATCACGGGGAGCGGGGAGAGTGATGTAGGTCGTCGAAGTGGCAGCAGGTGTCGGAGCCGGCGGAGTCGGGTTGTCGTCGCCGGGAGCCATGAAGGAAGGCTCGACGTACCGTCCACTGCGAAGCTCCGTGACGAGGTACAGGGAACGTCCACCTCCACCAGATATGTTACGTAGGAAGACGCAGACGAAAAGCTATGTACAAATATATTTACAAGGAAAATATGCTGCGCTTGGCCAAGAGGCAACAGCCCGCGCTAGCTTCTAATCGTCGTCGTCGTCTTCACACTGCTGGCCTTTCGTGATCGCGCATATTGTGCCGTAGCAATATTCACACAACCCAAGTAGGCGAGAATGGAGCACCACATGATGCCACCACACAATGTTGCAAAGGATCGGCGGTTACTATGCCGTTATCAGGAGATCACGGTTCGGTGATGCCTCCTTCACGCATTGCCCATTGCTGATAACAGCTCGTGGTGTCGTTTTACCTTCCGAATATTGCATTTCTTTCTCCCAAGCGACATAGATAACAAAGTTTTATGGCTCTTGTGTAGCTAACGTGCAGTCATAACGCTGAGACCACGATGTTCAAGACCTTCAGAGAATGGCAGCATGCCGCAATAGTTTCCTAAGTTTACGCTTCCGGTTGTGGTCTCCATCTCGTGGTGCTCCACCGGGAGTCACCTAGACCACCGCGTGTGTCCAAGGATCCGAGCCCATCGGGGGGGACGATCAAGTCAGCCACGTGTAATGTGTGTGCCTGAAGCGGATGCTCGTTTGGTCTCCACTGGGATTGAGACAGAGCGCCACAAGGAGAAGGCCCAGAGTACAAGGAAGGCGGTTATTTGACAACTACCTTGGAGTTGACTGTTACACTCTACCAGCGTGATGTGCGCGTGAGGTGGCACAACAGTACTATAAGACACTGTAATACGCCGCTATATGGGATCATCCAATGGCCACGATACCAGGGCAACGTTCCTTTACTTAGGTATAGCCTCCGAAGGTGACCTGGTGCAATACAACAGCGCACGTGAGTGAGCCGCGTTTCTTTGGCATAGCCTCCAGAACAGAAGCAGTGAATAGGTGTCCACCCGCCTCGGGTCGAGAACCTTCGGCAAGGCCAGCCAACAAAAGGGGTGACTGGGGGGAATCTGCATACAGTATGCACTGTTTCGCCATCCGAGAGCTTCTCCCTGTGCCTCCGCACCCCGGACAGACCAATTGGATGAGCCCCTGGTCCATTTGGCGTCAGACAGCAGCAAGTGCTTTATGGTCTTGCTGCTGTGTGGTGCCCTCAGAGGAAAGAGAGAGGGAAAGCGTTGGCCTGCATAAGCAAAGTTCAAAAGCAACTTTGCCCCGATGTGGCCCCTATGCTGAAAACGTGCTGCGCTATGGCACCGCAACAAAATAGACAACTGCAATCCCCAACACGGTCAACTAGAACGATTTGCTCCCTTGTGTAGAATTCAGTAATCTCCCGCTGCTAGTAAAATATATCACAAGCTCTCGAATAAAGAAAAATGGCGGCTACATTTGCAGTTTCAATATGACGGGTGATTGGAAACAGGTGCCGTTTTTAAAGACCTACACGATGCCAGATTTCATGCTTTAGATGGGCATTTCTAACGAAAATTTGCAGCTAGGTGTAAGAATGCACCTGGAACAAAAATGACACTGAATCTGTTTTCGGACCAAAGTGCTGCCCAAGTGTAACTGCTGACACATCCAGTAAGACCAAAAAAAAAAAAACCTAGAAAAATGTGTTGCAGTTTTTGCACAAAAGGCAAAGTTTTCATTGGAATAGAAAATAATTAGACAGCTATACGAAGTAAGGCTAGTAGTCTTATTGACAGCATAAACTGCAATAAACACTCGCTTACTAACTATACTAACAACCACGATGTGATGCACGCAGATGCAAACATGAGCAGATCTCACTCGATGACAGCGCACTCGGTGTCAGAATGCTGCCGTGATGAATGGCGGAAGTGGCGACGAGGAGCACTACAGTGAGGAGCACTCTGGATGAATGTTGACTATCAAACATTCTTTGACATGAACTGATATCTAAGGAACGCAGGCGTTTTCACATTCACCCCTACTGGAAAGCAGCCTTGGCTGGCAATTTAACCTGCAACCTACTGCTCAGCAGCCGTAACTGGTAACCATGGTAACAATGGCAACTAAAGCAGCCTTGGCTGGTAATTTAACCTGCAACCTACTGCTCAGCAGCAGGACACCCCATCAACTGACCCAACACAACATAATGATGGATCAATCAAGGCACCCACATACACACCTTCCCCAAGTTGTTTCAAAACTTGACATGCATAATTCTGCTGTACAGCTATTCCAATTCTACAAATGAATCAAGCCAATCACAGGGATCACCATTTAACCTGACTTGGCTGAAAAGATTAAGATGTAAAGTGCACTAACCTCCATTCTCACTGCTTCTCCTCCCTTCACAATAGGCACTGTCTTCCCAGCATGGATCCGGTATGGCCCAATCGAGTGACCATTAAGGTTGCGAATGGCCTTCACTGCAGAAACGAATGAAAGCACTCAATGCTTGAACAAACCAAATGTGTCACCTTGGGAATAAGGCTGCATTCTCTGCCTTCAACAGGCTACATAGCAGAGGTACACCATCTGGAGCACTACTATGGGCAGCAAAATAGTTGACGTCACACCACGCCATACACGACCAACGTTACTAGGCCTTCAGTTGTAAAACTCCCTGCCCGCGCGCTTACAGCCGCTGTCGCCACTTCTGTGACAGCCGCCAGATGGCAACGCTGTTCCATCGGGCTCCACTGCAGACGCCGTGTCGCAGCCTTGAGCTCGTGCGGACGGGCAGTTTACGCATGTTTCACGCTTGCTGGCATTCTCCCTTGTCTGAATTAGTGATACCACGAGAAAGCGGCATCCACCTACAGCAATAAGATTTATTGCGCCAGTTCGTTAATACTGAAAGAAGGGTAAACTGCCCGAAAGGAAAAAACACATACAGCGAAGCGCAGAAGCTGCGTTTCTAAATGTCGTGTGCTTCCTGTCGTCTTAACGTTCCGCGCAGTTTAGGCTCACGAGCCTGAGTATCTGGCCAAAGTGCGTAATTGTAGGATGATCTTCATCCCCACCGAAGCTTCTCACCATGCCAAAGAAGCGCTGCAGAAAGAAAGATGAGGTCGATCTTTACACACAAGCCACAAAAAAAAAAAAAAAAAAGAAATAAAAAGAAATAAAAAGGAAGGAAGGAAGAAAGAAAGAAAGAAAGAAAGAAAGAAGTCGGATTTTTCATTCCGTGAAGGTGCTTAATCAGCGAAGCTGAAACGTGCGGCCCCTGTGCTTATCACTGGGTTAATCCCGACGGTTCATTAAAGTATTTCTCAGTTATGAGGTTACATACACAATCGGTTGCAACGGAGAGAACGACGTCACTGACGGTATGCCCGCAGTCCGCAGTTGTCACTTGCGTTCGATGTCTCAAGTTTGCTCGGCGGCGTGGTTAGCAGCCTTCGCCTGCAATTTGCCACTCGTGGTTCCTCAAAATTAAATTTCTTCAAAATTAAATCTTTCCGTTACGTAAGACCATGAGTGGCTCATACTCCCTTAAGCAATGGCTCATACCCCCGTAAACGCGGCCTCCCCATTATGACGACAGAAGTGAAGTGAAATTCTATGCTGGAAAGATGAACGGCCACGCAGCCAGCTGTGGAAGAAGACGACGAACGCAAGAGCAGTGGCACGAGCGCGTGCCGTGGATTTCGCAGAAAGTTCCTGGTCGGCACAAGGAATCGCTCTGTTTCACGCCGAGCAAAGCGTCGCATTGCTGGGAACACAGAAAAAGTGGTGCACCGAGCTGTCGACATCGTTCCGATAGCGGTCTATGCAGCCAGGTACGCAGCACGTTGGCATCGTCTGCTGATATTCTTAAGAAACTCAGCGAAGGCTACAGTTCCACAGATGACATGCTTGCTGAAATTCGCTGTCTACAACGAACCACAGAATACACCAACGCTGCACGCGTGCTTAGTCCGGCCTTGCTTAGTCCGGCCTGCCCGCGTAGCCGGCTAGTGAGGAAGTGAAGCCGGGCGCGACTGCAGCGCCACGAAGGCGCGGGCGGATGGCGGTTCCGCGCAATGGCGCCGAGTTTTAAAACTGAAGCTAGTCTAGTAACGTTGATACACGACCATGCTCTGTGTCAGTGCCTTTCATTCAAGTAGTCAAACCATTACCTTCTTTGCAAGCAAGTAGTCCTTACATATGCGCCTACTTAGTGCCCCCTGACCCTTAAAGTTACCCCAACAAAAGAGCACCTGGTATTAAAAACCTGTGAACAGTTTGGACTGCGCATTAAGCTGCAATACAGCATTGAATTATGGGGTTTCACGTGCCAAAACCACCGTCTGATTATAAGGCACGCCGTAGTGGGGGACTCCGGAAATCTGGACCACCCGGGGTTTTTCAACATGCACCTAAATTTACGTACACGGGTGTTTTCGCATTTTGCCCCCCTCGAAATGCGGCCGCCGTGGCCAGGATTCGATCCCGCGACCTCGTGCTTAGCAACCCAACACCATAGCCACTAAGCAACCACAGCAGATTGCAATACAGCATGATCTACAAGTAACAAAAAATAATTTAAATATTTGATAAATTACAAGGTATAGTTTTTCAGAAGAATGCACAGAGGAACAAAAATTTTGAATAAGGAAATCTCGTATAAACAAGAGTAGCGATACTCGTCACCAAGAAATGGCACTCTTGTAGTTTGGAATGAAGCGTTACCTGTCAGGTGACACTATTTGACTAAAAAAAAAAAAAAAAAGAGAAAGGCAAATGAAAAGTTGAAACAAAAATTGTATTTCCATGCACTCTGCAAAAAACAACACCTTGCTACAGTCTATATTTTTGTCATCTTTTACTGTTTATTTCCCATTTGGATTTACTCTAGCTACAAGGTGTGCACAACCTACCTACTCTACATATGACAACTTTGCTCTCACCCTGGTATGTCTTGCCATCGAGTTCCACTTCGTAAGATTCCATGACTTCTTGGATTGCCTCACCAATGTCACAAAGCCTGACATCTATTCCAGCCGTCTGCAATGCAACAAAAGTAAACAGTGTTAGTATTAAGTAGTCTGGAAAGGTAAAAGCATGTGCCGCTATATTGCAGGTCTTTAATACCGGTGTCACACGACCACGTTTGATCGCAATCAAGCCCAATCCAAATCTAAATCCTCGACTGCATCTGACTTCACTGAGTGCACAATGACCTGGTCAATAGGATGCACCACCTTTGTGACCTGAAACTGTGGGAGCTGCATGTGGCTCGCCCAATTGTTGAGGAAGAGCAGCACATTCCTCTTCTGCTTCTTCATCTTGCTGTCGAACTCCAGTAGCCACTTGTTAAAAGTATCCTTGGTCATCCAGAGGCTTTTGTTGGAATCCATCCACAGGAATGTGCACACGCCGCAGGCATAGCAGTCTTCGTGGCTTCCCTATAACCAGCAGCCTTGCTTTTTCACTCCCGTCCATAATGCAGCAGAGGAAAACATTTACGCACTCCTTCGACTTCTTGCCCCCGTGACATGCGTCTGCAAAAAGAACAGAAGGTCCTTCCTGGCCTCAACTTGCAGAAAATGCCACTTTCATCGGCACCGAAAACATAGCACGGTGCGTATCCTTCGAGGTGCACTGGGGAAGCCTCGGCTTTCCAACTGGCCGCAACAGTGTCATCAACACTGGCCGACTCTCCAGAAAGGCAGTTGAAGACGATTCCATGCCTTAATTTAAATCGGCCGAGCCAACCTTCACTGCTAATGAACACTTCTTGGTTCAGAACAACGGGAAATTGCTCCGCAGGTTTCCATAGAGGCAGACCATTCACAAATATGTTTTGCGAATGGGCGCCAGGAAGCCACACAAACAGGGCCTCTTCAACATTGGGGAATAAAGCCTCATGGAGTCGAAACGTCTTGGGCTGCAAGTCACCCAAGACTTTCTTTTCTAAGCTTGCCTCCTTGGCGCTGATGACAGTGTTGATGGTTCGCTTCGGTAAGCCGAAGGTCACGGCAACGTCCACCTGCTTCTAGCCATTCTCAACTTGCTCGATGTCAAGCTTGTCCTTCAGGGAAATCTGCTTGCGCTTCCTTACTTCTGGTGGTTTACGATGCACGGCGTTGGCTGATCCATTCGACCCCATCACACTGCTAATGTCCTGACAGTACGTCCGCATGCACAGGCTGACAGGATAAACAAAGCACACGTCGTGCTGAACATGAACACCACAAAACATTTTATTCTGAGATGGCGCGCTACCAAGCGAAGAATTTTTTTTGCTTTCCTAACTCTGCCAAAAGTATTATGCAAGTATAAGTGGCAAGTAAATACCGATTTTATACTCTTTTCTTTTTGTTACGATTTGAGTCAATGGCCGACTGTTTTAAAATGCTCTGTTAGACAGCAAACAACTGCTCATCCCTACAACTGAGATCAGTGACCTCCGTTCTTAAGTACCGGTACTTCGATATTAAAGAGTGACTGCTTATATGCAGTTGTGCACTCCGAATCTTTTATCTCTTTCTTTTATTTTTTAAAATTCTGATGACACTGCAATCACCGCAAATAATCCATCATCATATCAAAAATTTTCAAAGCCAGCCCAATTTCAAGCCAGTCGAATCCAAGCCAACTACGGCCCCCTCGGAACTGCCGCTGCCTGTGTTGATCCTGCTGGCACTGCTCCCATCCTGAAATTATGCCAAGCGGTGTTTGAAGTTGGAAGCTACAGTCGAACCTCGATATATCGAACAGCGCGGCGATCGCAAAATAGTTCGATATAGCCAGAATTCGATACATCACGTAGAAAACGCGTCAAAAACTAGCGCAAATCAATCAATGAACCAATCGTGGCGCAATAGATACTCACATGAAGCTTCAAACAAAGTATTTATTTAGTTCGCTGAAAGTACTGAAGCAGCGTAGCCTGCTTCATAGTGGCAACCGCGTGCTTGACCACGGCGTCCTCTACATAGTCCAAACGGTCCACAAGAGACAGCCCAGTGCCTTCTATTGCGCCGCAGTAGCGGCGTACAACGGCCAAAGCAGCTACAGCCTCAGTTGCAGTCGGGAGCAGGGCAACATCAGCGCTTGCTGGATCAGCCTCGGCAGCGTCTTCGTTTGGCCGCTCAGCAGTCACTTCTGCCGTGATCTCCACGTCTGTTAACTCCGCCACTGTTCCGGTGCTGTCGTCACCGCCAACGAAGTCCGCAATGCACATGATGTGTGGCTCAGCACCGACAAAGCGCTCCAACTGGCTCCACGGCTGCCTCGATCACGCGCGCACGGCGGGGGCAAGCCTCGCCGTGCGCGCGTGATCGAGGCGGCCGTGCTGGCTCCAAGCCGCCGCGTGTGTACGCCGCTACGTTCAAATGGCGCCCTCGGCGCAACCGATGTGGGCAGCTGTCGTACACAGCAGTCTGGAACGCTGATCGCGCCGCCACTATCTTCGAGAGTGTTGCGGGAAAGCTCGCCTCATGTCAACAGAGCGCACTTGGTCTGGGGCGGCGGAGTTCGATATACCCATTTTACATCCGGCCCCGTTCGAAATAAAGAATTAAAAATGCATGCGATTTTCCATGTGATATAGAAATTGTTCGATATACGCAATAATTCGATATATCCGTGTTCGATATACCGAGGTTTGACTGTATTGAATTTAGGACATCCGTGGAACAGAAATCTGCTCTAAAGGAGTGCTGACCAGCTTGCTGGCCTTATAGTTCAGTCAATCACAGTCAACGACTGATTTTTCGGACGCCCAAATTTTCGGACATGCCTGATATTTCGGACGTCTTCGCGGCACCGCCACGAGCCCCATAGAATCAATGTATAAGGACTTCTGAAGTTTCGGACGCTCGAACCCCCCGCCGTCCAATTTTCCGGACTTTTTGACTCCTCGCACAGCGCCCTTGCGAAGGAAATAGACTTGCAGCCGAAGCATATCACCGCTTTGAACCACAACTAGCCGAATCTAGCCGCCACACACCGATTTGGTCTGGCCACGCTGGCTATGTTCATCGCCGCAAATGGCCGCACTTCCGCCTCCGGCGGAGTTTCCGGAGCGGCGCTATATAGGCGTTCTGTGGCGCTATTTCGTTTGTTTGCGCAGGACACGTTTTGGCTAGCGTGGTGTGTGGTTGTGCTGTTGTGTCAAGCGTGTTCTGCGATGCTAGGCCTAGGTGCTTCAACGCTCGTCAGCGAACTCCACTGTTCCCAGCCTTCGATGACCCCCACTTCGTCTTCGTCGTCCTCGCCAATGGCATCGAAGCGCGGAAAGCAGTACCGTACCCATGGAAATAACTTTTGAACAGTTTGTTGACGCTGACAACGAGCTCAACTTCTGCGCAGAACTGACTGACGAGGGAATAGTCCGTCAGGTTGTGGGGGATTCAGTAGACTCCGATGTTGAAAATGAGGAGCCAATGCCTGCGCCGCCTACAAGCGCCGAGTTGACGCGAGCACTGTTGACTCTTTCATCGGTGTACAGTGCTGACATGACCCTTGCTCAGATCAAGGCAAATATGATCGCATGCAACAGGAACGCCGTCCAAACAATCAACAAGTTCTTCAAGCCACTGCAGCAATAACACTGGCTGCCCAACGATAGACATGTACATAATAAACCGGCAATCGGCTGCATACAGAGTTTTTGAACGCCTCTTTTTATAGCACGTTCATTGATGCTTTGGCAGGGTTTCGGAAGTGTGGTACTTCGCCCTTTACCTCTAGATCCGAGAAAAAAAGAAAAGAGGTGCGTTTTTTTGCATGCATTCATTTTTTCGGACTGCCTGAATTTTCGGATGTTTTTACGTTCCCTAGAGGGTCCGAAAAATCGGTCGTTGACTGTATATACTAATGTATGTTGTATCAGAATCCATTGTATGCGAAGCTCAATCAATGGAAGAGATAGGAAGATCAGCATAATGCTGCAAATTAGTACATAGTATCCGAATGTGTGTTGTAAGCAGATCCGTTGTAACGAGGTTATACTGTATATGGTAGTTTTTGATGTTACTGAAACTTTAGTCAATTTTATGACAAGTTCTTACCCTTATTCCTGTATTAGTGGCATCTCGTACCGCTTCTAGCAGTTTGTCATATTTGTTGTTGAAAGTCAGCGTGAAGGCACAGTCAATAATTTGGCCTGGAAAGATCAAAACAAGTACATAGTCACATTTTATACAGAAAAGCAAATACCACTGAACATTTGAAATTGAAGCAAGGATGTGGTTATGAGACAACAGGTAGATATTTTGTAATACGTTCAACCAATGCATTTCTTAGTTATAGAGAAAGAATTAAACTTACTATGATATCATTAAACTTAGCCAACCACAGCATTGAATGTTGAAACTCGTGTCAATAGGAAAACTCAGGCTACATGTATGCATTATGCAGTATAGTACCGACTAAACCACAAATCACAACACTAAACTATGTTGAACAAACGAGAGAAAGCCTTGGAGCATAGTGTTCACAGAGCACCACGAACATGCAATGCAATAGCAACAAGCAACCGAACAAAATACTATAGAATTTCAGTCACATGAAAGTAGCTTACCGTATTTACTAGAATCTAAACTGCACTTTTTTCCGATAAAACGGGTCAAAAAATTGTGGGCACATTAGAATCAAGTACGACCCTAAATCTACGCTACCATATTGCCATCGTCATTTCGAAATGGCCGCCTCGTACGCACTTTGAGCCTAGCTGCCGTAGCTTTCTCCATGTGCTGCAGTACGCGTGCTTAGGCAATGCTTCCCATGGCTTAGGTTAGTGCACCGTCCATCTTCCCGTTTTCTGCGTTTGCTCTATCAGCATGGAAGTGCCGACTGCAAAGACATGCAGAGTTCATCACGATGCCGCAATTAAAAGGAAGGCGATCACATGTGCGGAGACGGAGGGAAGTTGGGCCGCGTCACGGGCATTCAGAGTTACCGAAACTTGCATGTGGGAGTGGGGCAAACAGGAGAGGCGTTCTACACCGCTTGCTTCTACGTACGGCACGGCCGCGCGGCCCCCATCTTGAAAGCGATCTGTGACGGAGACTTTACATCTAGGCGCACCGCACTGTGTTCTCGTCGCTTAGTTTGCGTCGACCCGGAGGCCACACAAAGGTCAATTCCCTCACTACTGTTACCGCACTTCCTCACTCCAGCGTTTAAAGGGTTTCCGCGGTCATCGAGTGAGACGTGCCCATGTTTGCTCATGCGTGTGACACCATGCTTGTTAATTTAGTTAGTAGGCGACTATTTAAAAGTTTATACGGCCAATAAAACTGCTGTCCTTACTTTTCGTATAGCTGTCTACTAATTTGCTATCGTAATCGATCCTTTGCCTTTCCCGAGAAACTGCGACTTCATTTATTTATTGCAACTTTAGTGCATTGGGAGTAAATCTTTTGTTTTTCCCAAATGAGAGAAAGTTGCATTTCTGTATGAAAGAATGAGGTGCACGGTGCTGTAAAGGACTTTTCTCTTTTTAGGTCACGGCAAACGGGTGCACGTTACAATCGAGGGCGCGTTAGAATCAAGTAAATACGGTAAATGGAATTGCGAATTAAATGGAACAACTGTCTCTACATCATTCAGTCATGCATTTTGGTAATGCAAAAAGTTCTAATTGGTATCAATTTTTGCACATGTTTCTGTAAACAAAACAACAGATGATGATGTGACACATCCACAAGCAGAATTGGCCTTTTTTTTTCCTTTTCAGGAAACAGCTAATTAATTAATTAATTATGGGGTTTTACGTGCCAAAACCCCTTTCTGATTATGAGGCACGCCGTAGTGGAGGACTCCGGAAATTTCGACCACCTGGGGTTCTTTAATGTGCACCTGAATCTAAGTACACGGGTGCTTTCACATTTCGCCCCCATCGAAACAGCTAAGCACTGAAATTTCTTTTGCAGAATGAAGTGTCCTCTAGGGAGAAATCCATTCTTAAAAAGTGGTTGCAAGGACTCAAGCACAACTGACACACTTTTGTGCACAGCAAGTGCCAATACCGCAATAAAGTTTGTCAACTCTGTGTGTCAAAGTGCCTTATCATTTTCATTTTTTATGGGAAAAAAAACTAGCAGTTGCATTCATTCTTTTTATGCTTATCACTTCTGAAAACAGAGCTGCCTACTTCACATCCTGGCGAATTCGTTATTAAACCGAGGATTTATACCGAGGAATTATATTGTGCTGAGGAACTTAAATTCTGGGGTTTTGCATGTCAAAACCACGATCTGATTATGAGGCATGCCATAGTGGGGAACTATGGATTAATTTTATTCTCTCAAGGTTCTTTAGTGTACCCCCAACATATGGAACATAAGCACATTTACATTCCACCGCCATCGGAATGCACCGGCCATGACCAGGACTGAATCTGTGACCACATGTTCGGCAGCTCAACATCACGGCCACTGAGCTACTACGGCAGGTAAGAGAAACTTGCGGGCAAAATTTCCGACCTCTTGTAAAATGCGCAGTCCCTCCACAGCCATTCACAATCACATAGCTTAAGAACTCTGCTGTTAAGGTTAGCAGGTGCAAACGTGCAAGGAAGTTGACAATGGTTAGGAAGACAAGAGCTAGGCTAAGACAGACGACATAACAAGACAGAAGATGCCTTCTCAATGAGGGCCACCAACTGTGATCTGCTTGCCATTGATGTGTGTGCCAAAGTCAATCTTGCACACATCGTCGTAGCCCAGCACTGTTGGGTCGCCTGCGTTCGGTGTGTAGTGTGCGGCACAGTGATTGAGAGAGCAACCCGTGGGGAATGCAAGCCCTGCACTCAGCCCATTCTCCTTGATAAGTGTGCGAGCCGTAGACTCCAGCGTTTCACTGCAGTGAAAACAGAAAGAAATGAATGACACAGTGATTGCAAACCTTTGCTTGGCAAGTTCAGACGTGTGCAACTTAACAAGACCAAAATCTCTGGAAGGAACGAATGATGGGCCAAGCTATCAAGATGCTTTATAAGAATACTTCAACATCAAAAGTTTTTCCGAACAGTATCACATTTTTGCATATAGTATATCCCAACCCTCGACATAGCTCTTGCTCCAGACTACAGTCGCCAACAGATAATTTGAACTCAATGATGACCAGCATAAAGTCCGAATAATCAGAAGTCCAAAATACTGAAATTGGCATAAATTAAGTGACTTTATTCCGCAAGTGGCCCCCCCAAGAAAGGTGTGCCCTATTCTCGGATCGCCACTTTCGGGGATACCTTCAATTTTGCGTGATTAACGCAAGACACATCAGCGTCTACAAGTGACGGCATCCTTGGCACGGTGCCAGAAAGGCTGTTGCGCACCAACACGTCCAGTGCTAATCATGCAAAATATATCGAACATGAAAGCATCTTCGAAAACATTCATCAAGGAATATGGCCAAAGTTTGTCGACACATTGGTATGTGCAGATACCGTGGCCGCGATGTTGTAGTGATGCTGTTTCTTAAGCTATTCCTCTTCATATTTTTACACTTTATCAATCCATAGTGAAAGTGACACTAGCCTGCGCTATCGCAACACTAGCCTGCGCTAGTTAGCCCACGCTATCAATATCCCGGGATCAGCTGGCCATGAATGGTGGGCAATAAGAATGACATTGAATCAAGTGGAAGCCACCACTACAAAAGTGCAGTCTATATCTCAACCACTGTCATGCTGCCATAGCAACGAATGTACAGTCAGTGTATCCACTGAATCTGAAACAAAATTCTACCGCGCTGTGATAACTTAATGTGCCTATTTCTTCGCAGCCGTCACAGTGTGGCACTTCCCTCGCCGCTAGCATCGACACAAACTTGAAGGTAAGGTGGACTTGGTGCCACTTGAAACTGCTTGAAGTAGCAGCCCAGGACTGTATTACTATTTAACACGTAAATTAACAAGCGTTGGACGCATGGAACTAACCTCACAAAAAAAAAAAGCAAATTTGAAGTGCAGCCTTAATGATTTAGTGTCTTGGATTCTCCTGTAGTCTGGGCACTGCCGGCAACCACTAAATCGAATAGACTTCGATAGTTTCAATTTCGAGGAGGCGCTGGCAACATGGCTGACGACCATGCCAGTGACTTATCAAAATAAAAATATTGCTATTTCTGCTAGACTTGGTGGCCCAATTAGTATGTGGTCTGACGACCGGAGCGATTGCGCAGGACAAGTGGACGACGAAGAAAGAGAAGTGTGGCAGAGGCGTGGATCGCGAGAATGAGTGCGTGTCGGGCTTCGATGGCGGACGGGTTGGCGGAAGGAGCTCGTACCGGGGAGGACCTGGCAGGACGTTTTCCGGGGTGTTCGAGGCAGTTACCTCTCCGCTTGGGCGGCTGACTGCTCACAGACCCAGCTGGGCCCGCCTACACACGAGCAGCTGACGGTCCACTTGCGTACTAGTATCGAGCACCGCAGACCACCGAGGCCACAGAACAGCTCTGGCGGCTGACCATCTGCACTGTTGGCCGTGCTTGCGGTCCCGCCTGAGGGCCGCCGCCGCAACCGCACAGCCCTACAGCTCGCGCCGCTGCCAGCTGTGCTGACGGCCCTTGCTGTGGGGTGGAGCCAGGGGAGCTCATTGCCAACAGGCCAGTCCAGCTCCGCGAGCTCAGAGTGGCGGGCGTCTCTTCCTGCCCCAGTACCTGGGGGCGGCAGCTTCGCCTGCCAACACAGCCACGACTGTTCAGCCTACTGTGAAACTTCACCCTGGTACTACGGGTGGGTGAGTTGCCGGCGGAGTGACAACGAACACTTGAAGTCGACAAACTCTTGTGTGTAGCCTCAGACGACTAAAGAAGCGCCGCAAAGGCATTTTTAAGTTTTTCGAAGTGTTATATCTGTTCATGTGTATTGTGTGCTGGTAACTGCCATACACACCCTCATATACAGCAGATATATGCAATGTTGGGTCACCACGTCTTCCTCACTGTGTGTCGAGCCTCTGGACCCACAAACTGTTTCTATCGCATTTCTATCACCGTTTCTATCATAAAGAGAAACTGTCGCCGGGCACTGCCGATCAAGTGGCGGGCCACGTCCCAACGTCCCCAGCCCTGCTGAACCAAGCTTCGCCCCGGCTTACAGCGCTGTCCTTGGAGGCTACCTGGCAGATCCTGCCGTGGCCAGGCTTTGCCCCGGCTCCTGACGCTTCAGAAGCAGACTGTGTTGCGGCGTTCATCGCCGTGCTGCGCTGTCGAAGCTGACTTGCACCACGGCTCCTGTGTTGCCGAGATAGGCTGCACGACGGCGTTCATCGCCATACCTCACCCGCCGATGCCAGGCTGCGTTACGGCTCCCGTCACTGTTGTAGCGACTTGTGGCTGAGCTACGCCCCAGCCAACGCTACCCCACCGCTGCGGCTCGACTCTACCATCACTGGAACTGTGAATGGTGCAGAAGCTGAACTGAGTTTAGCGACAAACCTGTTAAGTGTACTAACTGTATTTATCCTTATGTGTCTATGTCTAGTCTCATGTCTGCGGTCTGTGTATAAATTCATTCCTCTGTCTTCGGTGATTCCCTAGTACGTCTGGCTGACCTGCGCCCACATTCATTTGCCCACAGTGGTCATGCAGTCGGAGTTTGAATTATTGCACAGCACAATGCAAGATGTTAGAAATTTTGGATACCTCGTTACGCCTGTGGGGCCAGTGGCAGTACTGTCCAAATCCGAATAATTAAGCATGTCAGAATTTGAATCCATGTTCAAATTAGCATCAGTCAGCGACTGTACTACATTGTGTAAAAGAAGAAAGACAATGCACATAGCCCATGCAATTACTCACACGCAACATTCAAGTCTCTGTAAAAGCAACCTAGTATATTTGTCAGCGCAAAGCACACATCTCGAAGCAATCTTGTTTCACACACACACACACACACACACACACACACACACACACACACACACACACACACACACACACACACACACACACACACACACACACGCACGCACGCACACGCACACACACACACACACACACACACACACACACATATGAAAAAAAAATGATATCCTTATTTAGCTGCAATGACGTTTTATTTCTAGTTCTCTTCCAAACTCTTTGACAAACCGGCACATCCGCACACACAGCTAATCTGCTGTGCCAGCATCGGCGTCGAGGAGGATGAGGAGAATGGAGGCTGGCTAGGGACTGGCCACTACTTAGGAAGCAAAGCAAGCGTATGCTTCAGATCACGTGCAGCCTACACGAAGTCGCTGGGAGATTGTTCCGCCGAGGCAAATGACCGTCAGCTAGGGCCTTCTGCTTAGCAAAAATATACTCCTTTTTATTGTGGCTCATTGTCATCACTGATTTTACACGCCAAAAGATTGGTGACCACGGACAGCGGACATGGCTGATGACAACCGCAACATTTCTAATCTGCTATGATCATGTACAAGATTGCAGTATGCGTAAATAAAATTTAAAAAAAAGTGCTTAAAGGGACACTAAAGTGAAAAATTATTTCTTCTGCATCAGTAAATTACCGTTCTACAACACCAAAAACACCACTCTTACAACGATAGGACGTTTGGTAAGCCAGAATAAGCGCAAGAACGAAATATGGGTGGCGACGCCTACTTAAGTTCCCACACCTGGGGGCTGTGCCGTCTTGGATTTTGATGGCATCTTCTAGGGCCTACTAATTATATATAGCGGTACAGATTGACTACATTGTGTTCTAAAGAAACCAAATATTAAACATGGCAAGTTTCGGGAACGTTTATTCAGCCAACGCAGCCCAAATGCGAAAACATACTTTGGAATCCCTGACGTCACGCTGACATACCGGCGCTGGGGTTTCGGCGCGAAATTCAAATGCTGATACTTGGACCTTCATTTTCTCATCTAATAATCAAACTAATTTTTTTAGATGACTGCCTGCAAGGTTCTCAAACAATGCTTCATTAGCCTAAACTGATTCATTGTTTCGCTTTAGTGTCCCTTTAATAATCTAACAAAAAACATTTCTCTTACTCACCATATTTCAATCATAGTCATTCCAGGCTTGATAACTTTCAGCATATACTGCCGTGTCTGAAATCAAAGAAGCAAGAGGGTGAGCACAGGGACAATCGGGGTTCTCCCCACAGTGGGCAACGGTGGAAATGCTGCCCACCGCTCCAGTTAACCAGTCAAAATTTCAGATTCTCTATTTACTCTACCCTCATGTGTTTCTTTATGATGTGGGGAAATATTAGAAAGAAAAGTGACATTGAAGTGAAGAAAATCGCACTTTTTTAGTGTGCTGTTCAATCGCACCCTGGAGTGCACGACTGGCCCGACTTTCCGTTGACGTAGCACTGTCATTTCGAAACCATCATAAAAAGCAGAGATCTGAGCTTCAGATAGCCGCAGCACCATATTTTGCCATGCAGAAATAAATGCAAAAGAAGCAAACAGAACATTTAAAAACTAGCATCACAATTTGTTACTGCTGCCATACACACACAGGATGCATTCATACTCGCTGATGCAGATTTGAATCGCCAGCACGTGATTTGCATGCATTTTGAAAACGGCAAGCTGTGCATTCCTTCGTTCCAGCAAAGTTTCACACTCTCAGTATGACGCGTTGCTGGCTCAGGTTCGTTTCATTAATGCTTTCAAAAAATTGGTGAATTTAAAATTCAGGGTGAGGCTCAGCTGCTAGTGCATGTTGCAAGTGACAATACGGGAGACGACTTCAATGGTGCCATTTTCCTGAATTCTGTGTGCTAATGATGTCTGAAAAATTGAGCGAGACGCTGTGCGGAAACGAAAACTTTGACAATCTCCAAAATCGATCGGCGACATGGCGGCATAGTTTTTTGGCTTGTTTTGGCTATGAGTCATGTGAATGGCAATGTGAATAGCTTATCAAAGCCATAACTCTCGATTCTAAGTTTTGAAACATATATTCGCATGTTCCAAACAATATGAGTATTCTGAGCAGTACTGAAATTCGATCTGAGGCAAATAGCAAACTGCATAACATTCGACTGATTATTCCAAAATCTAGAATATTTGTCCAAGCCTGTATAGTTATTAGCATCATTAGTTCCCTAGACTTCCAGCTGCCATAGATGAAACTTGATCCCATGGCAACTTCTATGCATTTTGCAGCTGAGAACAATGCACCGGTTGCTTCTGCATATGGAATGTTGCCAATGTCTGACTGACTTGCTCACAAACACTCCAAATGTGGCAGTTATACTACATACACTGATGATCATCTGTTCTTTTAAAAAGAATTGTTTTTGTTTCCAAGTGAAGGCAATATGTGTTCCAGCAAAATTTCAAAAATCAAATCAAATTACAGGTTTCCATTGTCTAAAAGCAACACTGGGACTACGAGAGATGCAACAGTGGTGGGCTCAGAATTATTTTTGAAGAACACTGGATCTTTAACATGCACAAGAATATGAGCACATGAATGTTTTGGATTACATCTCTACCAGAATTTGACCACCACAGCTGAGTAGCCGATATTTTTTTTTAACCTGTTGGATTATTTGAACGTCCCTGAGGCACCGTCTTATTCTCTATTGAACTAATGCATAATGGTGACTGAAGTTTCGCATGCTGCACGGCGTCTCACTCAATTTCTTGGACAGAATCCACATGCACCACGTAAGAAAAATGGTGGTCTTGAAGAAAGCCAGCTCCATCCAACTTGTTGAGTATTGATATTTGGCCTAGTTGGTACGTCATGCAGGTTTTTTGGTGTAGCATAACTAGTACATGGACACAAGGAAGAACAGGACACGCATGCAGCAGTGTGTGCATCCTGCTCCTCTTTGTGTCTATGTACTAGTTGGGCTATACCAAAAGAATGCCGTTCAAGTTGACCCCCATACTAGGGTAGCCGTATTCTTGCTTTTGTTGGCTAACTGGTTTCTTCGATTTTCAAGAGCCACACAGTGACTGTGAATCGGTCTGCACTAATTCAGCGAAAAACTAACTTTAGTTGCAAACTCCCGGTGACGCAGCACTTGTTAGGCCTAACAACCAAGACAGTGAAGCCGTGATGAAATTTCACTGCTGACCTGTGTGGTGGCAGGCACCAAACTACTGCAAGTTTTCCTCTTATCGAATGGCTCATTTAGGGTCCGGCCTGGGATCATGTGCATGACTGAGGGCTGTAGAAGTGGTGTTCGAGACCACGGGTGACAAACTGACAATTACGGCGAGTGCGCCACCAAGTTCGTCTATGCGCTTACTGGACAGAACAGCTGGAAAAGATTAAGCTCACACGCATGCTGACATCACCAAGCTGAATGTGTGCAAGAAGCTGAACTGCCAGGGTTATGTAGTTAAGGTAACACTCGGCAGCATTGCGACAACACTACATGCACATCAGGTTGCGAGATGGGCAAGTGCAGAACGCTCCCGCGGTCTTCACAATAGAAATTTCAAGTATACTGAACCACAAGACTGAGCAAAAGTCCATAAAGAAATGCTTGGTTCTGCTGGCAATGCAAAAATGTCGAACAAACATTTTTGCATATAAATATCTGAATAACAGCAGTTTAAAAATATGTCTGCAAAGATGAAACTCTTTCCATCTTTGCAACGAACTTTTTTTTTCTTCTGGCTGTTGCATCAAGGTTTTATGCAAATCTCAACTATTCTAACACTTCAAAATTCTTTGACTGTAGTACTACTACTATTTGCTTCAACATCACTTCGAACCAAAAAAAATTTATATTCGCACAAGCCTAATTTCTGAAACTTCAGGCGAAATTCCAGCACTTTCAGCAACAAATTCCAGCAGTCTGATGTCATGGATTTTAAGGTTTCTTTTCTTTATTTGGACTATTATGGTCCAGTAAATGTTCTTAAAACTTGTTGAGTTTAGTGCTTGACTGCTTTAAAGTTCACTGCAGCTCATCTTTGATGATAACAAATTAAATAGGCCCAAATACACATCGTGAATATCCATGGCATCCCACCAAGCTGCTGTGGGAACTTCAAAGTGGCATTACACCCGTCTTGTCTTAGAATGTGTTCTGGCTCACCAGGCCTCCTCTATCTGTAAGAGTGTCTTCTTTTTGGCATTGTAGAAGTGAAACTTACTAAGCCCAACTCAATTTCCTTTTTAGTGTCCCTATAAGATATTCAATAAAACAAGTGGAGGGGCTGGACACAATTCGTGTTGCCGTGCAAGATTACTGGGCGCACAGTTTCCATTCAGAACTCTGATGGGTGGTTACAAGTTTGCACACAGCTGCAATTTGTTTCCTAAAGCTAGTTCAAGCACTCACCTGGCGATGAGCTTCAGCTGCCTGCCTAATCTCCTTGTACTGCTCTTGCGACATGCTTTCCAGAGCTTTCTTCTCTGGATCAGTCAGCCGGTTCTTTCCGGTACGGCTGCATAAGTGCAAGTACATTTCAATCACTCTAAACTCAAATACAACCTTGTTCGCACTGCTAACATGGTGGGTTCATATTCGCATGGACTGTGCCTAGAAAATTTTTGTGAAGTGGACATTGACAATAATAGGGAAGGAGGGGGATAGAGGAGGAAAAACACGCTCTGACAATGGTGAATGTTCACTTGAAGAAAAGAGCGCTAGAAGACGCGGACTAAAAGAAGAACATGTGCGACGGACAAGGCGCTACTTCCAACTAAATGTTTTTTTGAAGAAACAGGACTTTAAATAGATACAACTTAGAATGGCCCATCGTGACATCACGACCTCCCTATCTCATTAGAAAAGCTATCTCTTTTTCGGTAAGCGTCACTGAAGGGCAGCTAATGCACGTGCCTTCGGCCTTTGCAATGTTGAAAGCTTCTAATATCTCCCGTTCTAGTCTATCTCTAGACCGTGCCAGAAACCTGGTGTCGCGAAGATACGGACGGCAATTGTGACATTTACAGTGTTCTGCCAGATGGCCCCCCACATTGTTATTTACGGCCCAATTGTGCTCACGCACCCTTTCATTAAAACACCGTCCGGTTTGACCGATATAAACCTGCTGGCAACTTAGGGGTATCTCATATACAGTCAACGACTGAATTTTCGGACGCCCAAATTTTCGGAGATGCCTGATATTTCGGACGTCTTCGCGGCACCGCCACGAGCCCCATAGAATCAATGTATAAGGACATCTGAAGTTTCGGACGCTCGAACCCCCCGCCGTCCAATTTTCCGGACTTTTTGACGGACGGAAGGAGTTTTTGGCTCCTCGCGCAGCGCCCTTGGGAAGGAAATCCACTTGCAGCCGAAGCATATCACCGCTTTGAAGCACAACTAGCCGAATCTAGTCGTCACACACCGATTTGGTCTGGCCACGCTGACTATGTTCATCGCCGCACTTCCGCCTCCGGCAGAGTTTCCGGAGCGGCGCCATTTTGTTTGTTTGTGTGTGGTTGTCTGTTGTGTCAAGTGTGCTCTGCGACGCTAGGCCTAGGTGCTTCGACGCTCGTGAGCGAACTCCACTGTTCGCAACTTGAGGATTTCGCTTGCCTTCGATGGCGCCCACTCCGTCTTCGTCGTCCTCGCCGATGGCATCGAAGCGCGGAAAGCAGTACCGTCGGACGACGTGATCAACGACCTCCGCTCTGCTGGGGTTTCCATACCCATGGAAATAACTTTTGAACAGTTTGTTGACGCTGACAACGAGCTCGACTTCCGCGCAGAACTAACTGACGAGGAAATAGTCCGTCGGGTTGTGGGGGATTCAGAAGACTCCGATGTTGAAAATGAGGAGCCAATGCCTGCGCCACCTACAGGCGCCAAGTTGACGCGAGCACTGTTGACTCTTTCATCGGTGTACAGTGCTGACATGACCCTTGCTCATATCGAGGCGAATATGATCGCATGCAACCGGAACGCCGTCAAAACAACAATGAACAAGTTCAAGCCACTGCAGCAATAACACCGCCTGCCCGACGATGCACATGTACATAATAAACCGGCAGTCGGCTGCATACAGAGTTTTTGAACGCCTCTTTTTATAGCCACTTCACTGATGCTGTGGCAGGGTTTCGGAAGCCTGTTACTTCGCCCTTTACCTCTAGATCTGAGAAAAAAATAAAAAGGGTGCGTTTTTTTGCATGCATTCATTTTTTCGGACTGCCTGAATTTTCGGACGTTTTTACGTTCCCTAGAGGGTCCAAAAAATCGGTCGTTGACTGCACGACATTACTTTTGCAAGCCGTGTACTGCGCTGCATGTTTCTTAGAGCATGATTCGGGTTTTGCTTTTGTCATCATAGGGCATATCTTGGCCAGCTTACACGGTGCACTGAAGAGAAGATTAACGCTGTGCCTTTGCGCCACCTTCTTGAGGTTGTGGTACACCCTGTGCCAATAAGGAATCACATGTAATCTCTTCCTATCAAATGGCTTTTTTGTGTTAGTGCCCTCTCTTGCCTGTTTGACCTTTTGAAGAAGCTTATCGCAAACGCTAGAGATCAAGAGTGAAGGGTGGGGACTACTTAATGTTCAAAGTGGGGACTACTTATACTCAACTCAAATATTTCACAAACCAAATATTTCACTTTTGTTGCAACTGTCGAACAATGGAAACTACTTTGAACACCCATTCACATACATTATTATAGCCCCTTCATTTTTTTTTTTTTGTCTTCTTCAAAGGTTAGATATACCAATCACTCTCCACCTATGTATCTATTCAAGTCAGTACGCATCATTTTCCCATTGCCATGCAGCACTTTACGAATGCACTCCCTGATAATCAAGATATGGTCTGTAAGGAAAAATAAACCTGAAATGTAATAGTACCAATCGTGTTCACACCTGTCATTTGGGATGGGGTGTTCCACTTCCTCTCCAATTGGAAAGTTACCATCGGGGAACAGATCACAGATCGGAATCGATGGCGGGTCAGTCTGCTGCTTTGGACCTGTGGATTGCCAAGAAGAGAGAGTTCCACTTGCCGAACCAACCAATCAAACTATGCTGGTTCCTAGCACATGCCTTTTTCCCTTCTTGGTCACATAAGTCACTGATGCGATGCTTCCGAATTCTATTAAACAGTAATAGCTTCACTACGACAATTTCAGGATGCTTGCACTTTTAAAATAAAATAACCTAATGACCAAAGCAGACGCGAGAGTGCAAGTGTGCATGCTCTTGCATCAAGAAGTCAAGACTGTCCATATATTGAAACTCAAATCATGTTCAGCTCAGCAAAACCTAAAACCTAACGAAATGTGTTGAAACATAGAAAAAAGAAAGGGCATACCTTAACCCTTTAGGTGTTTTGGACGAGCTCGGCTCATCAATGGCAGTAATACCATTTTCAAAGCGAGTTAGATGCACTCAGCATGTACACTTAGTTTTTCCTTTATTATATAAATGGCTGCAGTGCCAATATTTGAAATCTGTGGCTATCTTATTTTTTACACAGTCGTCAGGGTCTTTTTTGTGCCTCGAAGGCTGCGTTGATTCAGTTCACGTGTTCTACAGCATGGATGGTGGCCATTTTGTCAACGCAGGAGGGGCGCATTTATTAGTTTTATTTTGTACTACGAAGATGGCACCACTTTGTCAGCGCTCAAAGGCCACATTTTTGAAATTGTGCACTTTTTCACCGATTTGGAATGATGGCGTCTGCCACTGACAGCTCGCACGAGAGTTGCATGTGCAAAAGAAAGCCGCTGCTTGACTCTGACAGTTAAACATGAGAGGAAAAGCAATGCGCACTGGATGATAAGGAACAAATAGGATTGAGCGAAATGAATTACCTTATGGCAGCGCTGCTTCCAACAGTTTACCTTTTTCAGTGCCGACATGCCCCACCAATTCCTTTCAAACGTGATAGCCATTACCGATCAATTTACATCCCAGAGCTGCAGAACTGGTAAAAAAGCAAGTGGCAGCAAAGAGCAATTAGAGAACGTAAAGGAACATTTCATGTGCACTGAAATCTCAATGTGTTTTTGCATCTCAGTGAACTGCAGCACTATCCCATCTATATAGAAAGAGGGGCCGTGATTCCTTCGCAATTCCTTCTGCTCAATGCTATGCTACCCTTATCATCCAACGTTCACGGCCAACTGATCCAACTGATAATGCGCAGAGCATCCCTCTGACAAATGACAAAGTGAGAAAAGGAATAGGATGAGAAAAGGCATCACTAAAAGATGGCAGCCCAGAAGGCCTCAATCAGTGGGCTTCTTCGATCTTCCACTTCTGGCTGCCCGCGGGCTGCCAGAGCCAGCCAGAGCGTCTTCGTTTTTCTCTGGTTGCTCCGCCCACTGCGCCACACACTTCTGCTGGGCATTCGTTTTGCTAGGGCTGGACAGTTCTGGCTACCCACGGGCTGCCAGAATCTGCCAGGACTATTTTGGTCTGGCTGCTCTCTGGAAGTTATCTGACTAGCAGACGACTAAAAGAGGCGATGGGCGCTCGCCACCATTTTTGTGGAGACTTCACGGATTGCAACGCAGGCGCTTGAGGACTTAAATTTACTTCACCCAGCCAACTGTCTACAGTCATCTTCGAATTTCCTTACTTCTAGCATTATCTTTTTAGGTGCTAACGCACCGTTCCGCATTGCGAAGCGGTGTGATACGAGCAGTGGTGAAGTGTTTGAGGCTTTTGTGTGTGTATGTGTGCATGTCCCCAAGGCGTCTTCGCGGTGATCAGCGTGCCGCACTCTCATGTGCGCATGTTATCTGCATCGTGTTCCATGCAAGTTGTTTCACATATCTCAGGTATGTATGCAGAGATACCTCCTTTTTCTGCAGTTAGCGAAGGCGTTGCAGCTATAGCCCGTGTTCGCTCCGTCTCTCCGTCGTATGCTTGGATGGCAGCTCGAAACCGATAAGTGTCCGAACTGCAGGCTGTTGATGTAAGAATGCACTGGTTGAGTATTCGGCACATGTACATTACACACACGTACATTGGCTTATTGCTCTCATGATCGCGACCAATGTTGTTTTTTGTGTGAAACTTGTCGCTGGTCACAGGCAGCGTGCATTTTCACGCGCCAGCCGCGTTCCTAGCTCCTTAGGGTCCAGATGAGAAGCACCATCAGCCACAACAAACTTTCTGAAATCGAAGCCCAAGCAGGTCGGTACGAAATTTTATGCACATAAGACGCACCAGATATCCTGCTTTTTCATGTCTTGTGAAGTGATGACACAACGCCAACTCACCAATGTCGCCGGTGGGCGAGGATACAATCACTTATGCACGATTTCGAGTCTTGTCACCGGATGCGTCGGAGGCCATCTGTAGCGCTGCACAAGGTGAGGTTGGCCCAGTGCACGTCCTGTGCACAGTTGCGCGAAAGTGATCGTATCCCTGAATGCAACTACAAATTTTCAAGCTGGCAACGCATAAATGGGCCAACTACACCGTGTGTGCCGGCCTCGCCGGGCACTGCCATGCTGGTAGCATGTTTACATTTGGCCAGCTGTCCCGGCGTTCGATTTTGCAAACTTCGGGCAGGTTCAGGTTGTCTTGGGAACCCAGGCCGTGTGACTTCCGATCAGGACCGGAACTAGCTGGCCGCCATCTGGCTGCCAGAACTCCAAAAATGGAAGAGGCCCAGTGTGCTACCATAATAGGCTTGATAGTAATTATTACACTGTGCAACCAGAATTACCTTTAGGTTTCTTCTTTTTCTTCTTCTTTGCTTCCTCTCCATCACCTAGAAGTAGAATGTCGTTTGCAATTATGATTAACTTAGGAAATGAATGTATCAAGTGCAAAACTGAGGGAACACATAAAAATGTGCAAAACAAAACCAGAAAAAACATCTTAGAAAACCAAGTTACAATTACATATGACTTGCTTTCTTTTTCTTTTATGCTTTGTAAACACAATGGCACGTGTGCAAATGAAAGAACTTATTATTGACAGGAAAATTACAGAGCCATTCTTTGAAGCAGTTTGCAGTCTCTACTGCAGCAAAGAAACAATATGACAAAAGTGATGAACTTAAGTGCATACAGCATGTCCCCGTGGCAAAAGCAGAAAAAGAAAGGAAAAGAAAAAAGAAGTCAAGGTTCGATGGGCCTGGAGACTTCTATTTTTTATCTTTTATGCTGTTTGCGTAATGCACTATTATGCTTAGTAACCACATCAGATCGCAGAAAAACGTGGTCCGAAGAGAGAAAGGGAGGTAATTACCTTTCTCCTCAGTCTTGTCGCCTGTGCCATCGATATGCTGGTTCTCGAGCGCGGCTGCTACCTCTGACACTTGAGTTGACCCTGGCTCTATCCCGTTGGCTTCTTGAGGACCTAACGAGGAGTAGGACTAGGTGAGAAACAATACAAGCCGATAACAAAAGTGCGCGGCGCAGGCCGATCTCCGCTTCGACATGTGAATGGGGAGGGAAATGTACATACGACAACAGCTGTGTGTGTCAGCAAAAAACGACCCGCCTGCATTTCAGCGGTCTCCCTCTGCGTCGTATTTTTAGCAGTCGCGGGCAACCAAACATGCACAGGTAGGGCACTAGTAAACTGGGCGCTGGCGAAGCAGCGGATAAATGTGAGGGCTTAGACAAATACGCATTTTGCTATCGTTCATCAGGTCACAGAAGTGGGATTCAAATGTTAATCAAGACGTGCCCTCACGCGCTAGTAAACAAATAAGGTAAGCGCCAACAGAACGAAGCCATGTGGGACGGCCGGAGTACGGCCAGCAGGGGTTTAGGGCCTCCACCTTTCTTTTTCTTCTTCTTCCGTTTCTTTTTTTTCTTGGCGGCGTCCTGGGGTCCAGCGTCGTCCTCGGCGTCATCCTCCTCATCACCGTCCTCTATAATATCCTCTTTTTCGTCCACATGTTTGCTTCCGTGATCTTGCACCACAGCCGCCATACTTAATTTTAGTGCGGTAGCTCCCTGTGGCGTGGCGCCCCGCGCGGTGCGAGGCTGCGCGAGGCGCAAAAGCAAAACAAGACAGAACATTCTTCAGTCCCAGGCTGGCAGCTTCATTATAACGTACTCAACTAAAGAAAAACGTTTTCGTTTACTAAGTAGCTCATCATATGAGTTTAGGACTTCAAAAGCTTTTTTAAAGTGTGCGACTCTGAAAAATAATCACAACACGCTTCCCAATTGTTCTGCGAAAGCAAGCAATGATAACTATTCTCTAAATACGACAGGTGTCTTGGCTGTTTATCCATTTTCTTATTTTGATCTTGTGTGGTAGCTGTCAAAGCAATTCGCAGGCATTTCTTTTGTCTATGATATTTCAAAATGTAAGTTTCGGTTTTAGGACATTGTGGCCATGTGTGGTGCCTGTATTGCCGATGGCGGATAAAACCTGCTACAGTGCTACAAATGGGCATTGCTCAATGTAGCGCCACATGGCCGTTCAGTAAACGAAAAGGAAAAAAATATCCGTGCCCTTCCACTCTGTGGAGAAGGATGACCAGCGAAGCTGTGAATGTGGGCCCCTTAATGGTGAACTGCACGCCCGCCGCGGGTAGGCCCGGCATTGTACTATCTTCGGGATCGGCCCACGTATGGTGAGTGCTTCACTCCTGCTTCACGTCCACCGCGGGTCGACCCAGCATTGCACTATCTTCGGGATCTGCCCACGTATGAGGAGTTTTGCGTCTACACACGGACACGATCCTGGGGGAACTAGCTCTTAACAGCTTCGCTATAATTTACTGTAAAATTGATTACGTCTTTGCGTTTCAAAATTAATTAATTAATGACGACGACGAACGCGGGAGCAGTGGCACGAGCGCGTTCACGCGGTAGCGCCAACGAGCCAGCTGTTGAAGAAGACGACGACGCTGGAACCAATACTGATGATGATAGTTTTGTGTCTACACACGGACACGATCCTGGGGGAACTAGCGCTTAATAGCTTCGCTGTAAAATGTACAGCGCGACTTCTCAGAAGCATTCTCTCGACTACACAATGGCGGTTGGACTCATCTGTGTTTTCAATCAACGGCATTACGCTTACCCTGTGAACTCCCTTTTAATTCACTTTTACTACATTTTAATTTCCACGTAAAGTAAGGAAAAAGTCAGATGCGCTCCTTTTGAAGAATTCTAACTTTCAAAAGTCACAAATTACTGTATATCCTGAAGCAGTTCATTCTCTCTCCTACAGTTACCAGGGGAGTGCTATTACAACCACATCTGGGGCGCTGCTGTTGTTGCAGGCATTTCGTGGGTGTGCATGCGCAAGGCACCTGAATATAGCCCAGATAACATATTTTGTGTGAGTTTAAGAAAACACCTAGCATAATATTTTCTTGGAATTGGAAAGAAGATGTTTTTATTTTTTATATTTATTTTTTTATTTTCACGTTTTACGTTTCGGAATGCGGGGTGGGCTCAACCGAGAGGACAATGAGTCGTGCAAAAGAAAGCTAACCTCGCAATGATCAGCCGAGCGAACGAAGGCTCTTGTACGCGAGTGAGAGCTGGTCTGAGATCAAGTTCGACGTGATAGAAAAAAAGATATTCTGGCAGAAACCGTCTCAGGATGACTGTCGACGTTAATGCGATTATCAGTGAAGCAGTGTAGCGACACACCGTATAATGCCACCGCCGAAACGCGTCATGCATAAAGCGTGTATACTTTAGCCGGGCTCCTCTCTCACGCTTCCCTCTAGACACTACAGGCCATCTAGCGGCGCGGCCGCGAAGTACGCGCATGGCGCGTGTCCTGTTTGAATATACATATATGGCGTGGGCTTGATTCTACTCAGCACCGTATTTTCTTTTGTTATTGAATAGCAGCACATAGCCAGCGGCACATATGAAGTGACCAGTGTTCCTTGGCCCGTGACAGGGAAGATGGGAGGGGAGACTGGTGTAGCCGCCTACTAAACCGAAAATTTCAGAGGGGCTCGTGTAAATGCGGCTTTTCAAATATTTGTGGAAATACGGCTTTGCATCTTATCAGTATCCCATATGATTATGTATTGTTCCGTGAGAACGTATTGGTATTCGCTTTCCTCTCTAAAGCTTTTGTTTTCAGAAAAGTAACATGTGCAACCTGGTACGAACGAAAAACACGCCGACGCGAGAAACGCTGTCGTATAAAAACATCTTGTAGACCTGCAAAGTTCATGGAATTCGCATGCAGGTCACATCACAGGTACGGATGCTCGGTGAAAAGGCACACCGTGTGTATTTCCATCGAACGGCAATGCTACAGCAGCATATGCAGAGTACAGTGCTCGAGCAAAATCCAAGTTCTGCTAACTTCTCAGTGGCGACTGCTTTAAATTAAATTCTACTGTGTTACGCGCCAAAACCACGATTGAATTAAGAGGCACGCCGTAGTGAGGAAAGGTACTCTGGATTAATTTTGACCACCTGGCGTTCTTTAACATGCTCCCAACGCACGGTACCACGGGCGTTTCTGCATGTCACCCCCATCGAAATGAGGCCGCTGCGGCCGGGATTCTGTCCCGCGTCCTCGGGCATAGTAGCGCAATGGCATAGCCACTACTCCACCACGGCGGGTTGGTGCTTAATGCGTCAGGCGATGCATGCCTCTATATGATTCACGCGCTTCGGTCGCCTCACTCCCAAATCTCGGACTCTTCTCTGCTTGTCAGCTATCTCAGGTTTCCAAGCTTTTCTCACCCTTTCCAAGCTAAATCAGTCTCTTCATCACCTTCTGAGTCTTTTGCGCAATCCTGGGGCACACCATGTAGGCACGTTGCAGGGTCGTTAATTATACTAGCTCTATGGTCCCTGCAGGGCACCCGGCCTACCTACTGTCGGTATAAGCTCTGCCATTCCAGCTGATATTACTGCAGCTATCACATCGTGCGTGAGCCGTGAGCACGACGCATACACGAGATCCACTTTCAACTCTGCACAGTAGTTGTCGCTGCAAAAAAAAAAAAATGCGTGTAAGAAACTGGGACCCTGTAGCATAAAAATCTAATGTATTTGCTAAGCATACGAAGTTTCACTGATCTAAAGAAAGGTGGGCACACGGAAGTGAGGACAATATCTCATGAATTGAGAGCAGTTAACTGCCCCGTCATGCCGTCATGACAGTGCGTTGGAGAAAAAGCCTCTTTGCACGTCATGTCGGTGATAACAGCGCAGGTTATAAAGAGGGGCGGTCTCAGCTGACGAGAGTGTGTACGTACAAGAGAGTAAAATAAACCAAAGGGACTGCCAGAGGACGAAGTCTGAAATAGAAATGAAGATATTGGATCAGGGGAGAAAAAAAACATTAAGGTATAGAGGGGTAGAAGTATCTAAGCGACATTCAGAGGCCTTGCCTCGATCTTGCCGATCGACTTAACGCGTCGCGGCCAATGCCTTCATGGGCGCGTGTTTCTTGTCCCGCACCCTGAAGCCTCGGAAGTACAGCTGTGGTCTCGGTCTGCGGTTTGCATCAGCAGCCAGCGCCTATACTTTCCCGACCGCGGTTTAGAGTGTTAAAACACCGCGTCGGATCTTGCGTACGTGTCCTTGGCGTTGTTGAAGTGCAAACAGCTGCCCAAATACAAGGTGACCGTGAAAGATATCCATCTACTTCGTTACATCGGATAATTCGATATATCGCTTTTTTATTATGCCGAGTTTCAGCTGCATTAGTTCAGCACTCGACAAGACACTTCCGAGAGGACTCTCGCTACTATGCACTCTCAGTGTCAGCGCCCCCCCCCCCCCCTCCCAGTTCAAAGTCCAAGAAAAGAGGAAGCGTCGCGTTGTTTTCAATCTTAATCACGACACTGTCGGGCCGCGGAGGTCGACAGCAGCCGAGAGAAATGCAGGGAGAACAAGAGGGAGAGACAGAGTGCAAAATGAAGGAGACAGAATCTCGGCGCCGCGTCGTAAGCGGATCGCGTTCTTTCTTTTCCGATTACGTGTTATCGTCGCGGAGGGCGGCGATAGGCAGGCGCCTGCTGCCACCAGTCGCGCACGATCCTTGCGTGTAGAAGAGAGTGGCGAAAGGCACACGGGAGGGCGCGGCTACAGTCGGCACTCTTTAGCGGGAAAGAGACGAAAAGGCTGGACCCCTCCGCGACTTCCAGTCATCTCGATCTCAAGATGAAGCCGCGGACAAGTTGCATCGCTCTGGGTGTCCTCGTCGCGGCGCTGTTCCTCGCAGAGACGACAGGTCAGTGGCAACGCGTGGCCACATTTGCATATTCGTACATACATATCATCGGCAGGTGCTTATATTGCGCGACTTTACAGATGAGCAGAGAAATATATTTGAAACGTATACATGCTCTGTCGTTCTTGGTCGACCAATTTATAGGATGGTTTCACTGCCGAGAGACGCTAAAGGCTCGGCCCATAAACGACTCGCTGGAGCGGCGCGGGCATATCCTGTTGGCGGCTTAGCCGATCAAACTGTAACGAAATTGATATAATTGAAAGCGACCTACTGAGTGCACGATAGCCAGATATTTGCAATTCGCGTTTCTCCTCACCTTCCGAGTACAACATCAGTACCGTATGTACGGCGGTCAGCGCGTGCGCGCGGAATTGATGCTGGGACACCACGCGTGGTGCGCTCATTTCCCTCTCGCAGGGGTGCCAAAGGGTGCGCGTTTTAATTCTCCGTAGACTCTGAGAATGGGCGCGCTGCCAGATCTCAGAGGCCATCATGTTAAGTGTGCCAGGGTCATCGTGCCATCGCGCATATTGTGCCCTTCACGTTATCCCTCTACAGCAGCGGCTAGTAATTTGAAGCCCTGATCCCGTTTTTACGCATGTTTAAATATATTTCGTTAAAAGACACACTCATTGGATAAGACACTTCATCGCAGCTATTTCTTATTTTTTTGCCTTTGCCAAAGATTGAATAATATTAAAAAATAAACAAACTTGAGGTACAAAGGACTTCACGCAGTCTCATTATTGCAGCGTCGAACGTTAATTTCCTTAATGTTTCGAAATTTTATTAGATATAAATCGACTATGCACCAATACGTATTTTTCCCCTACACGCCGCGTCTTTCTTCTTTTTTTTTTTCTTCCTCTTTTCTGTGCAGCGAAAGTAGTTCCATTTGTACTCTCGCGGCGAAGCTTTCAGTGGCGCGACGAATGGGGTGCTGCATGTTGAAGAAAGTCTTCTTGAAGAACGTCCTCTTGAATGAAAATTTCATCATCATCATGCTTTTGCTGGCGTCAGCTTGTTCCATTATAGTCACGTGAACTTGTGCGGCTGAGCAAGTTTAGCAAACCACGTGGACAGCCCGATGCGACAAGATTTACACGAGGTCGTCTGTATACCTAACGAGTCGAGATCGCTGCGCGGCAGCTTGTGGCGAGGCGAGAGCACAGAGCGTATCCCGTTCATCGCTGCTGGCCCTACCGAACCTAGCCATCCATGTCCACATGTGCACTGCATGTGTGTTGGGCTAAGTCAACCTGTGCAGTCGAGCAGGAGCAGCCTGTCTCGACGGTCGCTCAGGCCGAACCGATTATAGCATTTACACGAACGCGACACGTAAATCTTAGCCCGGCAAGTCAACTCTATACCTATTTATGTCGGGTCCATGTAAATACACTGAATGAGCGCTTTCTATATAACAGGTTTCCTCTGCCATGCAGCTGCTCATGCAGTTGCTATGGCGACGGTGCTCTTTGATGTACGGCATGCAATTTGAAGAGAAGCCACTGCTGTGCGTTATTCAATGCTAAACTGCGAAAGTACGCTGCTGTCGCAGTGAAAGTTAGCAAATTGCAGATCTCAGCGAATAGCACCTTGAGTTTCTTTTATCGAGCATTGGTTTGTTTCCCATATCTAAATTTACACCCAGAGAGCGAAATACTGATGATCAATTGTGTAGCCGACAGTAACGTCACTTCTGACTTTAGATGCTTTTCGCTTATCATCGTTTCATACAAAATATAGTGCAATACCGGTATACAACAATATTTTACTATATACACAAAACAAAATATATCATACATATGCTATCAAACGTGTACATATAAGATCATACATCAGTCATCATACCTCGTTCATAGTTCATACATAAGTGCTTCATACATAGGCTGATGCATTCAACTTCCTTTCTTCCGCAGGAAGCTATACCTTTAGCCATACCCTTAGCCGACTAGCATGGATTTCGAAGAGTCTCGTCAACTGTCGCGCAAATAATCGGAGCTGTCAGGACCTTATTCGCTAGCTTTTAACAACCGTTAAGTCATGAGGCTATGATCCTTTTTCGGTTTAACCAAAGCGTTTATCGCCTTTTTCTTTCCTCTTGTCTTGGACACCTTCACTCTATCTCTCTCAAAACGGACACCTGAACTGTTCCACGCACCGCGGTGCCTCAGTGGCGTTCTGTTACTGAGCACGATGTCTTGAGTTCGATACCCATCCACGGCGGCCACCTTTCCATGGGGGCGGAATGCAAAAACGACCGTGTGCCGGGATTTAGGCGCACACTAAAAAAAAAAGGAAAATAAAGAAAAAGAAAATAGAACTCAGATGGTCAAAACCAATCACGTGCTCACCATATACGGCGTCCTAATAACCCACAGCTGCAAGTTCAGCCCCAAACTTAAGCTTAATTTACCTGAATTGTGTTAACGCCAACCCGCAGTTCCCAGGCAGTGCTTCTCTCAGATGTGATTATAGACTGCAACAGATCCATTCAACACGACGCAGTGTATATATAGATACCAGGTAGTAACGTGGTGACAGAAAGAAATCGGCTAATGAGCGCACAGTGTCTAAACCAACGCCACAATTTTATTCAAGAAAGGTCTCCCAGTAGCATACATCATTTAGAAAATCATCAGCCACTTGGTTGTGGCACGGTGTTACAAAGAAAACACCAGACGTGTTCCTCAAGAAACAAAATTTAGAAGGCGAAAGAAATTTATGTCGATTCAGAATTCGAGACCATGGTACTAGCTAAACATCGAGGTATAGCAGTTTTGTAAATTGAATCAGCTAGGCGCCAGCCAGCACGAGGTCGAATAAAATAAAACATTTGGGGGTTTGGTCAAGATTAATTACATTAATCAAAGATGATAACGTCCTGCCTTGTCATCTCAGTCTGATGTATCTTCGTCGCATGTTAGCAACGCTCATTGGCGAAAGAAAATCCAAGTTGGCAATGCTTCTCTTCATGTAGCTAAATTCACGGGGCATTTAACAGGAACGCTACGGCATCACGGCATACTTGGTGGGCGTTTTAGCGCCTGTAGACTAGTTAAGAGAGGGCGACATAATTACTAGGCCGCGCCAACTTCAACTGTTTCACATTTACATGCCGTTGCGTCTTACATTTTAACAGTTACGCATTCTGATGTCTACGTTTTCCTATCGTCTTTGCGCTTACACTGGTACTAAAATGGGAGGGGGGTCTAGCCAAATGTGCTTACCAACACACACTTGCACTGACGACATATGACCGGAGTATCAGACGGGAGTGAGACCAGACAGACAGACAAAGAACTTTATTTACATGGTCCTGAGAAGATTCGCCCTAGGGCAGAGCTGCGGGCCGCTCGTACGTGGGGACTGGTAGGCCGAGCCTAACCGCCACATCGTGGGCTCTCTGGACAGCCCAAGTGAGACCATAGCATTTTTTATTGCTACAGCTATAGCCATCAGCGACGTTATAACCAGGGAAACTGTGTACGCGCGAAATATATTAGGAGCGCTGTCCTGGACATGCAACAAGACAATGGCACCGATGCTGTATGCAGGTGTCCCAACCGAGGCGTCGGTGACGACGTCCGAGCCCTGCCCGACGCCAGTATGCTCGGGACCCAGATGCCGGGGCACCAAGTTGGGCCCAAACGGTTGCCAGGTGTGCGACTGCGACGGGCCTGAGCAGTGCCCCCTGGTGCTGTGCGCTCCGGGATGCTGGCCTGAAGAGACCGCGCCCGAAGGACGATGTCCCACCTGCGTCTGCAATGGTGAGCACCACATTCAAGAATCGCGGAGGTGACGCCTGCAGTACTGCGGGAAGAACGCGCACGCTGCTTGCCGCTAGCGCAAAACGCGGCGAGCGCAATTTTCAGGCTGCGAAGCGACTAAACGCGTCTTTAAAGCGTTAGCGTTAGAAGTGTCAAAATGAAAAAGTGTGTAGTGAAGTGTGGGAAGCCGGTCACTTGGTAGACGTAGGTAGGTCGCCCTCTCTCTCTCTCTCTACGGCTATGTATATATATATATATATATATATATATATATATATATATATATCCCTCGCGGTGTTCTGCTCTGGACCACCTTCAGTGAGTTTCACTCCGCTCCTCGAAGAGGCAGGACATGTGTCGAGTGAGCTCCTCAACAAAGCTTTGCAGTGTTGTGAACGTGATTAAATCATTGATCCGGGACCTTATAATAAAGAGGCGCGATGCAGCGTTAACGAATTTTTCTCACATTTGCCGTTACATTGCCATTAAATTTTTCTTTTTCTTTCGCGGCTTCGAGCACTTCGCAGAACCTAGAAACCGCAGGAAAAGTGACTTACTTGGTTATGTGGCCAAGCCGGGCAAGCTCCGCGCAGAAGTATTGCCCCTCTCGGCTAAGCTTTGAATCAATGTTCCGATCATGGTGGAGAGAGCGCGCAAATATCAAATGTGTCACGTGAATTCAGTGGCGCAAAAATCGCTGACAATGCAGTGCTGGCGCTTATTGCGACTGGCTACTCGCAGTGGGCGCTTGCCCTGCTATGACGTATTACGGAATCGCCAAGGAGTATACACGACACGGTTATTCGATCTGACACCGCGTGCGAAAGAATGTATAATATCTTTGCGAGCGAGTTTTCTGATTGCCTTAGTGAAAATAAGATACGAAGGAGACAAACAGGATATTCTTTGCATCATTTCTGAAAGAGTGCACTAACGGTTGGTCATGAAAAAGAAAACAGCATAATAAAAAACAGCATAAAAAAAAACAGCATAATTGAAAGGACAGAGACACAGTGCTGTTCGTCCTGGTTTTTCATATATCTAATTTATATAAATGATCGCTCACCAAGCTCACCTTTGCACCACTAACTTAACGGTATACAGCCTCTCAATCTATGCCGAACTGATTCATCCAAGTTACACAGCTTACAAAGGCAAAATATTTTGCGCGCGCCCCAAGAAGACGTCGTGAAATTTTGTTTCCGAGGAAGTGAGATAGCGAAAAGGCAATTTTTTGTTTTCGTTCGTTTCGTCCACAGCAGCGCCAGCGTACAGCAACCGCGAGGTGGACGTGCCCTGTTTCACGCCCCTGCTGCGAGAGGCCCTGCGGCGCCTGGCCGAAGTCGAGGAGCAGCTGCACCAGCTGCGACACCTGACCCAAGAGAACGGGATGAGGCTGCACAGGCTGCTGCCACCGGCCGAGCACCACCCGCACCCACACCACCACCAGCCGCACCATCCCGCACCGCCGCACGCCGGTAACCCGGAAGCCCTGCCCCAGCCTTCCGCCGCAGCGCCCGCTGGCGGCGATGCGAAGCATGCGAACAGCACGGCTTGACACTGTGACTAACACGAATGCCGGAGTGCGAGCATGACTTGTTGCTACCGCGACGAAGCATGGCGTTTTGAAACGAGAAAAATGGCACGCTGGTGCTGTCCTGCCGCATGCGCCACTTACCCATCACGTTGCCAATAAACTCTACTACCACTCGCGCTTCTTCGCTTGGCTTCATCTAACCACTTATCTAGACGACGCTATCGGGACAAAACTAACCGCGAAGGAGACGTACTGCGCTCGGATGCTGTATTTTGTGACATTTCTTAGCAGATCTCCGGAGCGGGCAGTGACTGATCACAACTTCTTCAGTTGACCCATGCAGAGATCGCGTGCAACGTCGGCTTCCTTAGTATCATCATTGACGAGCCTTTGATGGTAGCTGACCATTATGATTCCGAACGGCCAGCTACGTCTTTTTTCCCCTCGTTGTATTCTCTATGGTAGCTTCAGTCACAACGAATGTCTAATTCATACGAATATACAGCCCCCGTCAAACTTAACGCGATCAGTGAAGACAGGTATAAAGCGGCTCAGCTTTAACAGACGTACGCGTCTTTAAGGAACAAACATAGAAAGCCTCGGAAGGAACGTTGCTCTAAGCTAGCAGTTTTATAAAAGCGCTGAAAGTTGGGGGGATTGGTATAGCTACTCATTATGATACTGCGGCACGCGCACAGCAAACAAGGACACGCGCTCGTGTGTTACCTTTTGTCTTCTTGTTTGCTGTGTGTGCGCTTCAGTAGCATAATGACTAGCACTTTTAGTGCAGCTCAAGAAGAAATTGCTAGCTCCCTTCGCAGTGGAAGCGAAAATGCGTGCCCAAAGCGGATTCGGATTAAGAGGAAGCTTTAGCTCGGGTGCTCCTATCTGAATACATGTAAAAGGAGAATTCGTTTTTCTCGGCAACCACCGCAGCAAATTTGGTGAGGTTTGTTGCATTTAAAAGAAAAGCTTAAAATCTAGTGACTGTTGGTTTCGAATTCTTTAATTAGGTCGTCCGTTTTTTATTAAAAATTGGCGAAAATCGCAAATTTTCAGAAAACGAAACTATCGAGTTTACAACTCCGTAACTCAGCAAGAAAAAAATGATATCGCAATTCTGTGAATTGTACCGAATAGCACATCTAAAGCGGACAAATTTGACATCTTACACATGAATCTCAAAAAATGTATTAATATGTAATTACAACTTTCGCAGAACCCTCGTAAACAACGTAACTAATTCATGTAAGATGTAAAATGACATGAAATTTGTCCGATTTGAATGATCTAATGGATGCCGTTTACAGAACCGCGATATCTGTTCTTGGTGCAGAGCTATTAGTTTATAAACTTCGTGCTTCTATATTTTTCAAACTTCTGAATGTTTGAAAATCTTTTTAACAAAATTCAAGCCCTAAATCAAAATTCCGCTTCCGACAGTCAACAGAATTTAACTTTCTTTCTCAAATGCAACAAATTTCATTAAAATCGGTCCAGGGGTTATCGCAGAAAAACGTTTTTGCGTTTTCACATGTATTTGAATAGGCCACGTCGGAGTTGGGCACGAGCTAAAGCTTCCTCTTAAGCTAGTATGATGGCGATTGCACGTAAGTTTCCTCCTATAGGAAAAACAATTTAGCTGGCTTATCGATGAGGGTTTCAGAGCTATACCGGTATATGAATACCGGTATACCAGTTCAAGGTATTAGGCAGTGATTACACCCGGCCTGCATGAGCTTCAGCCTGCAATATTACGGAGACCATTTCATGTGGCCGATGAAATACATGAGGCAGAGTAAGTCTCCTCTCATACTGGATTTCGAACCGCTGCTAAGCCCAGCACTGACGTGTAAGGAAGCAGAGGAATTTTTGTTGATATGAATCAGCTGTAGCCATTTTCTGTCTCTCTCAAGATACTACACTCACCCGCATGATGTCACTATCAATGCGTCGTATCTGGTGCATGGCCTGGAGCAAGGCTAACACATGGGGACGGGCGTGTGCACATGATGTTTCAGTGGACGGCAGCATGCAGCCACATATCAATCGATTACCTCTCTGCTCTGAGCTCGTTCCTAGCCATACAGAGAGAGAGAGAGAGAGAGAAGAATACAGGAAGGCAGGGATGTTAACCAGACAGTAGTCTGGTTGGCTACCCTACACTGGGGGATGGGAGAAGGGGAAGAGAAAGAAGGGAGAGAGAAGGTGTAGGTACGTGTACGGACAGCACTTCAGTTAAAGTCGCTCGAGCAAACCAGAAGTTCTGAGAAAACACAAAAGTGCCTTCACTGCCTTCTGAGCCGATAATCGGTCGGGACGGTGCTCTAATATTGTCTGTTCACTCAGAGGACGATCATCTAGTTTCCTCAATGTGTCGGACAAATACTGCCATACAGCATCGCTGCTATCCCTAGGCGCTGCCCGGATAATCATACAGTTCACAAACCCAATGTGTGATGCAGTGAGTGGCCTGAGTGGCGTCTTGGCGTGACTGGCCAAGGCTGCTTCGAATCTCTGTCTAGATTTGTATGTTGATGTTGATTGGTCAGTTAATTGGTTGGTTTTCCGCTGTGAGTGAATCCTTTTCAACAAAGTTTTTTTTCTTCTGCACGTTCAGGCCTCCCGCATGCGGAACACATTTACATCCTCCTTGCAATTTCCTCTGTGCCTTTTTTTGTTTTTGTTTTTTGGCTTGTTATCGCTCAGCTGCACAAAACTCCAGGGAGGAAGAACTGGCGATGGCGGTGGTAGAAGGGAGCACGAGAAAGCTTAAGCCCTAAGAGCACACGTTGCGTGCGAAAGGCTGGCCTTAAGCCTGCGAGAATCACGTTGCTGCTGCACCAGTTCATCTAGTGTATTTCTTTGTTTTGTTATCACACTTGACAATATGTACCATCCGTCGTCAAGACGCCGAGGTGACAAAGGATTATAAATGTTCTTAGGGCTATTTAAAAGTAAGATTACGCTTCTTTTCTTGCAATGCCAATCAATGGTTGAATAAGACAGCAAATTATCGATATAACATGAGATAAGAGGGGTCACTAAAAAGCTGTAGTAGTTAGAACTTGCATTGCATAAGCTTCTCAAAAATTGGTTCCAAGGAATAAAAGGAAGGTACGTTGCTGTCCTCTTCGTTCTTAAGCACTGCAAAAAATCACAAAAATCACATTTTTCATTGAAATTCAATACTGCAGTGGGAATTTCTTATTCCACACTTCGTCTGCTTCCTCCATATTGCCTTTATCAATCGGCTGTGCACAGGGGATGAAGACGTTCCTAATCACGGCAATATCTTATTCACATTCGTCCACGGTGTTATTCTTGCCCTTTAAACACCGCCAATTGTTATAGTTCGTATGTTCTGGAGCCGCGAAAGACACCAAGCGAAGTAGCACATCAAGCTGTGGTGCTACTATTTAAAATGAAATAATATAAATTGTGGTCATTATTTTTTAAGAATATACAAAATTCAGGGCCGGTTATTTCGAGTGTTAGAGCATTTATATGGCGGAAGCTACGTGTTCTAAAGTACATGTACATGAAACACAAATAAGATCACTTCAAGAGGGAAGAAAAAATTCGCTGGAGCTAATGAAACACTTACGCGACGTTGTATTTTCATAACACCTATCATGATCTCTGAAATTACTTTTGTACTTGTTCGTTCGTGGTGTACTTTTTGTTGTTGACCATAGCTTTTTATGTTGTTGGTGCCATAAGTTGCCCAGCTTGCAAGTAATATATTATGATTGGATCCGCCATTCCACGGCTAAGAGCCTAAAATTACTTCTTTGTTAACATTTACGGAAAGCAAATGAAATCAAAGTGAACATATCGCTATTTTATAACTACCCTGGCAAGTTATCGCTCTTTCTATATTTTAAGAAGAAAAAAACTTTTATTTCTTGGGCGATTCTGCTTGAGAGAAATCGCGTGAGCCTGGAAGCATTAACCTGGATTCACTTCACTCCTCCGTGGAACAGCTACTGGCGACGATTCTGAGGGTGAAAGTGGCGAATCAGGTGCTGACAGACATTCAAAGGAGAGAAAGTCCGGTAGCGTACAGAGCAATGCTCTCGAGTCGAGGCTTCACGGCGAGAGCTATGATAGCGACGAAGTTGCTGGGAACGATCAGGAAGGAAGTCAGCAAAGCCACAATCATAGCCACCGACACCACCAGCACCATGGCAAGGGGCCCAGCTTGCATCATGATTCCGGGGCGGTGCATCACCATCCACGACACAGGGAGCACAACCGGCTGCTGCAGCAGGAAGATGCCAAGGAATTGAAGCGTACGTAACACGTGTACAGGGGTAGTGTAAAGGGAGTGGCCCAAGGTTGGCGAAACTCTTAAAGGAGTAATGACATGGCATATCCGACTTGTCAGATTTCTTTTTTTTTTTTGCTTTACACAAACGTTGGAACCTTCTAAACCTTAGAAAAAAATACTAGGGAGTACCTTCTTCTCTCCGTCTTCCTTCTTTCTTTTCATCCCTTCAACCCTTTCTCCGTGTAGGGTAGCAAACCGGATGTGTGCCTGGTTGACCTCCCTACCTTTCCTTCTTTCCCTCTTCCTGGAAAGCGCCAGAACGTCCTATATAATTTACCCTAATAGTTGTTTCTGTGAACCACATTTTGTAGACAGGAGATCGATGTCACGATACACTGGCTCGCTTCGTTTTTGTGATTGTTATGACTGCCACACGCGAGCGTATCCAGAGAAAACTTGCGCAGCGCTCTCGTTTATACTCATTAATGTGATTAGCATTCTTACGATACTTTATGCACTTTCCAGTATCCATCCATGCCCTTGCCTGCGTCTAACCGTCTCCACGCTCAGTGAGCCAAGTTGTCTACTATAGCTTGGGCCACTAGGTAATGTGCTCGTGGTCGTTCCATCATCCTCATTCCAGCTTCACCATCCGACTCTCGTAATGCCATCATCGTCAGTAATACCATTGTCGTCATACCGTCTTCTTCATTCCATCGACTTAATTCTTTTCTAGTCATGCTGTCGTTCTTTAATCGTAATAATCTCGCTGTTGTCATGCCAATATCGTCGTTACGTAATCGTCATACAGTCGTCGTCATGCATACCGTCATCGTGATGCCCGTCGTGGCCGTTCCACCCTAGTCATACGATTCTCTTCATACCGTCGTTGCTGCGCCGTCATCGCCACGCCTTCACGGTCACACCGCCATAGTGACGTCATCGACGTCATACGCTCGTCGTCATCCCATCGTCCTCATTCCGTCATCGCCACGCCTTCACGGTCACGCCGCCATCGTGACGTCATCGACGTCATACGCTCGTCGTCATCGCATCGTCATCATTCCGTCATCGCCACGCCTTCACGCTCACGCCGACATCGTGACGTCATCGACGTCATACGCTCGTCGTCATTCCATCGCCCTCATTCCGCCGTAGTCACGCTGTCGCAGTTAAACCATCGTCATCATTTCAGAATCGTCATCCCACTGTTGTCATGGCTCCGTCGTCGTAATGCCTTTGTCGTTCGAGAATATAAATTCTTGCTTCTTTCAAATAAACCCCAGTTGGTGGCCAGTGTTTGTCCTTGTCGCTTCTTTTTGTGTTCCATGTCTACTTTCGCGTTGGTCATATCATTATGGAATACCAACTAGCCCGGTCTCACACCTTTGTCATTCCATCGACGTCATCCCTTCTTCGTCACTGCATCGTCGTCACTGCGTCGTCATCATCATCATGGTCGATCCTGGTGAGAGAGTGTCGCACCAAAGTGGTCTTATCGCGGATACAGTGTATTTCGCATATAGCGGAAGCAATAGAAATCTCAGAGTGACCACAACATATACCAAATAAGGGTGTCTTCAGCTTGATTACTTGAATGCTAATCTCATTAACGTTCACAGTCATTGTGAGATGGGCTCTGCCGGAATTAATCTCTTTAGCGATATAATTGTACGTAGCCTTGTTGCTACACGAGGTCAGCAACTTTTGTTGTGTCATGACATCGCGATAGCGTCCATGACGTTAAGTCCCGCATTTCGAGACTAAGTTTGGTGTCAAATTAAAATACACACGTGCTAAGTGTGATCACCTTACATGTGACAAGCATGTGGCAGTTTCTACAACTTCAAGGATATCTGTCAGCACTCCTTTAACCCCAAATTCCTGTACTCAGTGGCTCATTGAAGCACCTTATAACGCAGGGTAGCCAGCCGGTCTGAGAACTGGCTAACCTCCCTGTCTTTCCATCTATTACTGCTTCTATAACGCAGAAAGGGCAAGAAATATAGGTTCAATGTGCTTGATAACAATCGAGCAAGCCGGGTGAACAACACTAAAAAGAATGCTGTTTTCCCTTGCTGTAATGTACACGCGGAGAGATCGCTAGTATCTCTGTGAGCTAGCAACGGAGGAAATAGAGCAACAAAGCGGAATGCTATATACAAACTACAGGTTGAGGCTTGTTAGTGCATTTTTGGCGATCAAAAAAGAAAAGACAAAGAAAACAGTGCGCACACGAAAACGAGGACACAGGCAAAGGTGGCACCACAACACCTCATAAGTTGTCTCTGACCTCTCTTCCCGTTTTCGTGTGAGCGTAGTTATCCATCTTCTAAATACAAATTTCAGAGGTTTATTTACGACTGTCTATGCTCGAAAAACTAATGAACGAGAAGAAAATATGGGAAGAGTGCTAGTTTCAATCAATGTGATGGTTTCATCAGGTATATTGTGCCTGCAACTGAACGAGTGGCGGCGTATGGAATACGGTCTCTGAGTTTTCAACTCATGTTTGTGTTTTTTTTTTTTTTTTCAAACGCAGTGTCGGCGACCCAGTACGACTTTGCTATCTGTCGGCTACAGCCAAATACAGCCATCGCGAAGGAGCTTCAGCAGCCAGTGCACGGATTAATCAGCCTGTGGCAACAGGTAACGTAAAGAAAAAAAAATAATTGTGCCTTCGCTCTTGATATATCTTCAAGTACGATACAGTTGGAGCTTGGGTAAAGGGAATAAAAAGAGAAAGAAGAAGAAAAAGAAAACAGAAAAGTTCACACAGTAACGCGATGCTACACGCTACAACATTCAAAGACGGTCGCACAAGTCGCATGTCCTTAAAAACTTCAGCAAAGCCCTTAAGGCCTTGAGTGCCGAAGCCCGTCTGGACCATTGTCCTAGAACTTTTTCTTCTGTGAAGGGGCGATTGTCCAGCTTTATGAACGCGGTCACGAGCACTTTTCTTGGCACATTGTAACGAGGACAGTCACAAAGGAGGTGCTCGATCGTCTCCTCGCAGCCGCAGGTGTAGCAAGTAGGGCTGTCGGCCATTCCAATGCGGAAGGAATATGCGTTCGTAAATTCCACGCCGAGCCACAGTCGGCACACAAGTGTTGCTTCCGCTCGTGGCAACCCTGGTGGAAGACGTAGTTGCAGACGTGGATCCGATCTGTGGAGACCCCGACTTATTTTTTTTTTAAAGAAGCAAGTAACAGCAATGGGATTGTCATACAGCTTTCAAAAGCTAACGAGCGTGGTCGCATTTGTAGCAGGTGGTTACGTTGTACGTTGATAAAATTTGGTTATATCGAAATGTATGAAATGAAAGCACATGGCCAGTTCAAATGTAATCACCAAGGGTACCTGTATTCATCAATGCCTCGTTGAAGACGTGTCACTTTATCGAAACGTTCTCTTCAGGCTGAGGGTCCTTTTGTTGGGTCATTGTTCATCACTTCAAGTTCTGTCTTCCTGAGAATATCTGTCTTGCATCGCAAGTATAAAACTTCCCAACTTTTATGATGAATGAACTCTGGTAGGGACGGACGAAAAGAAGTAGGTTTCGCTTATACTTGCTCAATCTGTGGGCAGTAGACCATACAATTTCGAAATTAATTTCTTAAGAAGTCGCAATTTTAAGAAATGGAATACAGAACTATAAAAATATTAAAAAAAAATAAATACGTGTCGACGAAGAAGCGTCTTCGTATCATCATCTATACATAATATTTTCCAAATAAGCTATAAGGTTAGAAGTCATTTTATGGCGAAGAACTCAAATTTTTCTTGGCAGCCGGCGCACGAATATTATCCTTTTGTTTTCAGTGCGTTAATGCACAGACGACGTCATAATTAGTTACCTTCCCTTTCATCTACAATTAATAAACAACAGCAACAGCAAAAGTATGCAGAAACTCCACTGGAGTTGTCTAAGTTCACACAAACAAAAATGACTTAACTTCGCAAATTACGCATGCTTGTGGATGGATGGATGAATGGATGGATGGATGGATGGATGGATGGATGGATGGACGGACGGACGGACGGACGGACGGACGGACGGACGGACGGACGGACGGACGGACGGACGGGCGGACGGACGGACGGATGGATGGATGGATGGATGGATCTAAGAACTTTGTCGCAGGGCACGCGTGAGCGTGCACTGTGCCGCTCCCACGTCGGGAGAGGCAATTTTTACAAGACATTACACTTCTCGCGTAACGGGCTGGGGTGCTCGCCAAAGAATGCTTACGCACTAAAAGAAGCGAGCTGCTACTCACCGTGGCAATACTTCAGTTTGTCTCCCCGTCTGTACAATCACCAGTCCAATCAAACCACACTTCGAATGTACCGCGCAGAAAGGTGGCCGTGATCTCAACGTGCACGTCCACGTGATGGGGCTCAAGGTGAACGACAGTGCCCGCGATCACCGTGCCTTCATGCATGGCATGCATGTGCATCAGCTGGGAAACCTGAGCGACAGCTGTCAGTCAACCGGGCCTCACTTCAACCCTACCAACACCACGCACGGAGATCGCAGATCGACCGTGAGGTAGGTGCCGCTGAGCTCTACGCGAAAAAAAAAAGTTCAAGCGTGAACTCTCAGGAGCTCAATGCTCAAAATTTTTCTCTTTGATCGCAGGCACGTTGGGGATTTCGGGAACATTGCCTGTGACAAGCATGGCGAGAGCAACGTCATCTTCACTGACACAGTAGCATCGCTCACTGGCCCTCACTCCATTGTGGGTCGTTCGATCAACGTAAGGGCCACTGCTTTCCTCCATTTCTTTTTTGTTCAAAGTGTCACTATATTGTTCTACTCGGTGCGCATTTTTTTTTGCGCCAGCAAAACACTATACATGAAGGAAATAAATAGTAGAAAGCCTACCCAAGGGGATGCCTTGTTCACCAAGCTGGCCTCCATGTGGAAACCGAAACGTCTTTTAAACCCTTTACCACTGCACTTTGGTCGGCATGCTGCGGTTTTGCTTAATAGAAATCGTCCCGTCAGGAGGAGACTATCAATTTTGCAAAGTATGCGGTCGTATAAATTAGACGCTGGAAGGATAGACAAACAGATGTTGGCCACTCACTCACTCACTCACTCACTCACTCACTCACTCACTCACTCACTCACTCACTCACTCACTCACTCACTCACTCACTCACTCACTCAATATATAAATAAATAATTGAATGAATGAATGAATGAATGAATGAATGAATGAATGAATGAATGAATGAATGAATGAATGAATGAATGAATGAATGAATCTCGTTTCGCGCAGATTCACGCTCGCATGGACGATCTCGGAAGGAACCCGGACAACCCCGCCAGCGTGTCGTCCGGAGATGCTGGGCCCCGGATCGCCTGTTGTGTGGTCGAGAAAGTGGACAAGCTGCCGCAGCTGAGCAGCAAGACGGCTCGGCGAATCCTGCGCGACATCATGCAGCCGTTCAGCGACTTCGAGAGCGAGTGAAAAGTGCCCGCTTGAACTATGCGGCGAGGGGCACGCGGGAGCGAGCGTGGGGCGCACGAGAGGCTGATTTGTTGCCTCATTTTTCATTATATTACCTCATTTTGACTGCGTGCAAATATCTTGCAATGCATCCTTCACTTATTCTGTGAACGACGCAAAAAGTGACACTGCGTTTTCCGCGTATGCCTGGTGTAACAAAGCCGTTACGCATCGTGTCACGTTTACCCCGATCGCCTTTGTTGCGCAAAGCCCTCAAAAGCGAAGGAAGCGTCGACGACACGACGTCGCCATGTCGTTTGTTCTCTCATAAATATTACGGGTGGCGAAGGTCAGACAGCCTTGAAAATTGTACGTTGGTTTGAGAAACCTGCCATTGAAACGACCAAGGAAGAAGAGCCGATAGTCTAGGTAAGGTTTTATGCGAGGCTGAGGCTTTTAATTTGTGCAACCTGCTAACTATTCGCTGTATCAGTTACTTTCTTTTGTTGCTTTGAAGCAGTCTAGACGTCACGTCAGGCCCACCAAAATTGTGAGCTACAGTACGTGCATCCTTTTGCATTAAATTCTACTAGCGAAGAAGAAGATGATGGGGACGAACATTATGCATTTTCTACATATTAGCCCCGCTTAATTGTCTCAAAGGTGACGTTGTGTTAGTTTAACAAATACCGCATCTCTTGCTCGTGTCTCGGTAGCATACGACGCGATTATATTGGTACATTCTCTCGTTTAACAAGAAAATGTGCCCATATGTACTGTGCAAGATCAGCGCTTAATTATGAGTGGTTTTCAAATATCGGGTTGTATACTTATCAACAAAGCCGGTATAAGTAATTTTATCTAAGCGTAAACGAAATCAAATAGGACTGTCTTTATACGAACTACCGTTATAAAGTCATTTTCCCCCCTTTATATTTGGCGTGTGCCTAGTTCTCGACGTAATGCCGTATCTGTATGCAAGTAATAAATATATTTCTGTGCTGTGCAACATTCGTTCGTCGTTATTTTCAGCGCTGCATAAAGAAGGTGCCAGTAATTCATTGTGGTCGCATCCTTCGACAGCTGCCATATCCATGTTCTGATGTACAGTGCTCAAATACTGAAACTCGATACTCGAAACGCATGGCGGCGGACGCTTCTTGCACCTCTGGTGAACATTGGATGAGTGCTCGAGGCCCTGATGCACTCACAATGCGTCGCAAAGGCTCTCGCTTTCATCGTATACCACAGTGCACCAGATCGACGTCCCCAGAACACACAGGTGGAGCAAAATGCACCGGCAGGCACGTGCTACGAGTCTCGAATTTGAATCTCTCTGACTTCTGTATTCGAAGCCTCAGAAATAAAGTGCGGTTCTCTCTTTTTTTTTGCGATGTGCATTTTTGCGCCAACTGGGACACACTGTTCCAATTTGACATTCTAATCGTAGTGTGTCACGCTTGTTGACCACTCCTCGACCTGAGTGGCGCGAGCAATGGTTTGTTTTTAGAGCACTCGTCGAAGTAGGCGAGTCGCATCCGGTGAGAGATATGCGAGTTGGCGCTTTTTCCTCTGAATTGTTTGCGTGTTGTGAGCAAAAACGTGGTGCTAGACGGGACTGAGACGCCTACTCTTCATTCGCGTTTCTGTTCTCTGCACCTTCACTTCAGCGCTATCACCAAGTCTCGCGAAAAAAAAAGAAAGAAAAAAAAAAAGAAACATCATAAATGGCGAAGAAAAGTTCCTGCAGTCGCCTCTCACGCCAGCTCGAGTCATTCGGGGGTTCTCGAGTTTCAGACCTTATCTGAGCTGCCCCCGCTGACTCGACCCGGTAAACATTCGGTCTGGCAAGAGCCCCGTGCAGTTTATTCACGAGGAGAATAAATAATAAAGACACCTCAAGAGGTTTTCTGCCCGTTTCCCGCGCATTATTATTTTTTTTTCTCGCTCTTCACCCGTTTCCCGCAAAAACGAAGCACGTAGACATTGCTTCACGATAAAAAAATACGCAGGTAGCACAGTTTCTCAGCGTCTAGATATTCTTGAATAATATAGCCGCTGGCGGACGGAACTGCGGTCGAAAAAAACAACTCGAGAGTTTTGTCGACAGAGTGAAAGACTAGGAACTCTCTTTCTATCTTTCTGTGGAGATATGCCATACGTTACATGGCGAACGCGACCAACAACACGCGCCGCCAGCGTCAGCTAACTTGGTATCTTCGAAGCACGTGTTGAACACCGTTGTACACTGAAGTAGACGATGCCTACGCTAAAACGTGCTCGCTAGCATAAACTTCGCTGCATCAACGGAGTCAACGTATTGCTATAAGTTTCGGTAGAGCTCTTCAAGCTGCCGTTTTTACCTGAAGTGTTTTCTTCTTCTTTATAGTCAATACTATGAGCATCATGGCAGGAGCGACACGTGCCCGACATTATTGAGTAAGCAGCTTCGAAAAACACTTTCTGGCAGCGATAACATGCTTGAAAAGCTTTTCTTCCGCGGCGTTCTTGACGTACGCCCACAGGTACCCCACGTATCCCGCAAAAGCATTGGGAGTGCGGCATTTACAAAAAAAAAAAAAAAAGAAAGAAAGAAAGAAAGAAAGAAAGAAAGAAAGAAAGAAAGAAAGAAAGAAAGAAAGATGACTCATCCTATAGCTTAAAAGCAAATCGGGTAATGCGTAAGTGGCACATGGACCGGCAATGTGCAACCTTCTATTTGTGGCTGCGCAGTTACGCAGGTAACTGTTTTCGTGGCGACCACATTTCGGTAATCCCCTCGCAATGGAAGCATGCACAAATAATATTTATACCTAAACATGGTAAGCGACTACAGCTCGAGAACTTACGCCCGATCTCTCTGACCTCATGCGTAGGAAAACTCATGGAGCACGTTATACTTAACCGCCTTCACAATTTTGCGGAGGACAACAACTTATTCCCGAACTCCATAATTGGCTTTCGTCCAAAACTTTCCACGCAAGACATCATGCTTCAGCTTAAACATCAAGTTCTGGACCACATACCCAAGAATGGTACCCGGGCTGTCCTGGGCCTTGATCTTACAAATGCCTTTGACAACGTAGATCATCAGGCTATACTAGAGAATCTGCAGTGTCTAGGTGTGGGCCAGAGGACCTACAACTACATCAAAGATTTCCTCAACCACCGCATAGCGGAACTAAGAATAGGAGAACTACAATCGGACAAGATCCCTCTTGGAAGTCGTGGCACACCGCAGGGATCAGTCTTATCCCCCTTCCTCTTTAATTTAGCGATGATCCGATTACCGGAACAACTTAATCAGATTCCAGATCTACACCATAGTCTGTGTGCCGTTGACATCAGGCTGTGGGTGGTTAAAGGTAGCGATGGAGATATAGAAACCACGCTGCAACAAGCTATAGATACGGTTGAAAAGTACGTTACCGACAAAGGCCTCGCCTGCTCCCCGCAAAAATCAGAACTCTTCCTACTCAGAGCCCCTACAAACCGCAAATCCGACACTGCGCCACCCCCAGAAATCACTGTGCGAGCCGGAGGAGGCGCGATCCCGGTGGTGACCACCATTTGTGTACTAGGCATCTTCATGCAAGCTAACGGGCGCAACGGCAACACAATTCATAAACTTGAAGCATGCGTTCAGCAGACGATGCGACTCATTTCAAGAATTGCCAACCGACACTCTGGCATGAAAGAAGCCAACCTCATAAGGTTGGTACAAGCCTTCGTTCTCAGCCGCATCACCTACATCACCCCGTACCTCTGCCTCAAAGCGGCTGAGAGAGAGAAAATAGAGGGAATTATCCGGAGGGCCTATAAACAGGCTCTTGGCCTATCTATAAGAACGGCCAACGTTAAATTGCTAGCCCTAGGTGTGCACAACACCCTAGATGAACTTATAGAAGCGCCCCTTATATCTCAATACGAAAGGCTAGCTCAGAGTGCCGCCGGGCGAAACATCCTCCAGAATCTCGGCATCAACTACGAGTCGATGCAAAGCATTAAAGTAGACATTCCTCACGATCAGAGGCGCCATCTCAAAATTAATCCACTCCCTAAAAACATGCACCCCGAATTCCACAAGGAAAGGAGGGCCGAGCGGTCCAAAACCCTACATCAGAAATTCCATGCCTTCAAAGACGTAGTCTATGTCGACGCAGCAGAATACATAGAACGCAACTGTATGTCCCTTGCAGTGGTGGACTCCTCAGGTCAAATACGCGCTGGTGGTTCAATTCGCACCAGAAGCTCCGAAACAGCGGAAGAGGCGGCTATCGCTCTGGCAATAGCCTCCACACATTGTCATTACATCATTAGCGATTCCAGAGCAGCAGTACGCAACCTTGCGAAAGGTCGGGTCTCGGCTCCCGTAAAACACATAGTAGACACCAACCAACACCAACGACCAATCCAGATCATTTGGGCACCAGCACACTCCTTCCTACCTGGCAACGATGCCGCCCACACCGCCGCTCGAGGACTCGCCAACCGAGCACCTGGACGGCTCACGCTAGGATCAGAGAGGGATCGCATGCTCAGTTACCAGGAAATAACCCAGCACTACAGGTTAGCCAGGGCAGTGTACCCGCCAGCACACAAATCACTTAACAAGCGACAAGAAGTAGCTTGGAGACGACTTCAGACGAACACCTACCCCAACCCCGTAGCCTATCACTACTACTACCCGGACCAATATCCTAATACATGTAAGCATTGTAGGCAAAAAGCGGATCTATTCCATATTATGTGGTCGTGCCCAGCCGAAAATCACACAAATCACGAAATAAGTAATACTGAGCAGTGGGAGGTCGTGTTGCTCAGCTCCGACCCTGACCTGCAGGCCAAGGTCATCGAGAGAGCTGAAGATGCCGCCCGGGCCCAGGGGCTCGTGGCTGCCTAACAACAAAGTCATCCGTCAATACCTTGTTTTTCAATAAAGTCTTTACTCACTCACTCACTCACTCACTCACTCACTCACTCACTCTAGGAGGAGATGCACGTAAACCTCACGACGATATTTTTTTTAAAGGCAAGGCGAAGTGCTACATCTTGCTATGAAATATTCGACGACGGCGACGACGACGACCCCAAGAACAACAACAAGCAAGCAAGCAAGCAAGCAAACAAGCAAGCAAGCAAGCAAAGAAAGAAAGAAAGAAAGAAAGAAAGAAAGAAAGAAAGAAAGAAAGAAAGAAAGAAAGAAAGAAAGAAAGAAAGAAAGAAAGAAAGAAAGAAATATGACTAAAACTAACGACAATATATTATGGCGTTGTGACAACATAGAATGCCCTCCTAAAAGAAAGAATAAATAACAAAAATAGCTTGACAGACGTAACTGCCCTCTCGGGTAATTTACTTCTACTTGCCAAACTAGCCCGAATGCACACCATACTGATGTTCCTAGACGTCGCTGTTTGATTACAGAGAGAAACACAAGGATTTTGATAATAGGAAAGGAGAAGTGGTTCGAGGCACTAGGTCAGAGCGCGCATATGACCTACTGCTTCACACTAGCGTAAGGGAGGCGGTGACAACACGCAAGTGGCGAGATAAGATGCGACGTGACGGTGCATTAACATAACAATCTATACACACCGAGCCCAACGTGCTATGCCCAGTAAGTGCAATGGTTCAACGCGTTCTCGCACGACCAAATGCACTCACATACACCGCACACGAACTACATGTCTGCGTGTTAACATACGTATAGTGCACTTACGGGATAACTGAGCAAGGGTTGTTTGCCCAAATCCATTCGATACAAGAGCTCTAGTACTGCCTTATCGCACACCGGCCACTCTCGATGGCTTTCAACGCGCTAAAAATATTCTTATGAGAATGGGCGGGAGCCTGGTATCGCCGTTTAACGAGCACTTCGTTCAGCGATATCGCTTCTGGGACGTAGCAGACGCACCGGTCGGGGCACGGCTTGCGTCAATCTCTTGAAAGCATCGGTGGTTGTCCGCGACTACCTTGCTACGACCTGTCCCTTTGCCTAATCTCGACTGATCACTCTCGTCGTTCAGTTACTGCCCTGCAACACCAATTAATTACGAAAGAGGCGGGATAGGCTTGATATACCTTCAATCTGTGCGTCTGTCACTGGTTCCAGTGAAAGCGTTGCCGTGTCTAGGCGTACTTGCCACCAGCGAAATGCAGGCCCAAGGCGAAAGTGGCATTTCGTGTACCTGGTAATCAGCACTCTATCATGCAATCTGCAGCAATCTTCCTGCCACGAAGCCAGTTCCCAGTTGCGGTCCGATTCTTGTTTCGTAAGTTTCTTGAGAGCAGCTTAGTTGACGGCTATCTGTAGTGACCGATTGAGAGCATTGCGAAAAATGCCCTGACCGTGAAATCCCAAGAAGGCCAAGGAAGGTTATCAAATAAGTTGCCGTCGTAAAACTTTACAGACGAGACGATAATATCACCAGACGTTACTGCCGTTCATGCACAAATATGGCCGCAGCTAGTTCATTTAACCAATTAGCATATGTTCTCTCTTTCAAAGATCACCGTCGAGTTTCGAACAAAATACGGAGTCTGTCCTAAAAAAAACATTTTCAAGAAGCCTAGTTCCTTTTAGCTGACGAGTCCGCCTCTGTTGCATAAAAGAATGAAATGTCGATAAAGATGTCTAAAAACGCTGTCGCTTATAGCAATCAGCACCAATACGGCGGTCGTCGCGCGATATCGGCGAAGCACTAGCTCGGTAAATGGCTTAACTTTGCGTCGCAGACGTTAGCACATCCGAACAACGTGTTGTTTTCCGGCCTGTCCGCTGTTTTCACAGTCGAGGACTCTAATCGCTTGATAAGATCGAGTTGTATATGCAGGTCGACTGTAGTAAGATTTCTCACCTGCGAGCGCTCGAAATGTATATGTACGTGTGCTTAAAATCTAGCACACTTGTATAACTAAATATGTATGTAGCTCAAGACAAAAAGAAATCTAGAGGTTTTTGTACTGTGGACAATTTTTTTTCGTTGCTGTACAAGGTGAGCGCTTAAGTAAACGTACGCGCGACTTACGTAATCCGAAACTATGGGCTATATATATTATTAATGGTTTAAACACGTGTCAGCTGCCATTGTCATGTCGTTTGACAAAAGTTTAATTTTCATAGTTAAGAAAGCTTCCCTGCAAGAACACGTTTGTTGCGACAAAGCCAGTTCATTTTTGTATTGGGGCCATCCCAGTGCTGGATGTGAAAATAACATAAAAGATAAATTTGCTGTACAATAACACCGAAATGTCAAAGTCTTTTTGTCATGCCAGGTTCACAATCAGAGTAATTTATTGTTTCAATGGAAAATATATACCTTATCTGAGACGAGACTTTTGTTACACAGAGCCTTCCCCCTTCCTGCAAAGAACACCACAGTGTTTTAATTATCGCTTGTCGGTAAGGGTTTGGAATCACCGTGAGAAAAGGAACTTAGGCCTCACTAGAACTCAAGCACACTACAAATAACACCCAGCCTGGCTCACTCAGATTTAGCGTTAGCAACCTCCGGCTCAAGCTGGGTTACTCAGACTCACGAAGTCATGGGTTCCGGCTCATGGATTTTACAGACTCACGCAGGCTCGCACACTCAGTCTTACTTTATTCAAATTTGCAGATTCATAACCCACCCGGACTCAGAAACATCAGATCACGCGGTAAGGGTAACTACTCAATTAAAGATAAGATCTATAAGTAATAGCCTCACAATGGTCACGTTGCGTTTGCCTGCTGCACGATCAGCTGATTTGTTTGATTTAGTGCGTGCATGCGTGCTTGCATGCGTGCTTGCATGCGCGCAGATTCACCTTGAATCCTTCAGGCTCAGATGCAGGCCCAGACAGACTCGCTCAGTCTCACTAGGGCTCATACTCATGCGTGGCTCCGAGTTTGAGTGAGTTTGAGTGGATCGACAAATGAGTGAGTCCGCAAACATATATGGCAGGCACGAAAAGGCTTATTCTCGAGGCTTGCTTTTAAATCCATTGCCAATGGCGATCTCAAACACATGCATATTCACCGAGACGAGGAGGACAGGAAAATGGCAGCATCTCATCTAACTTTACTGGCATTCATACCTGCACTTGAGTTCAAGCGCTGCCATATCTATCTCGTCATAATTTCGCCTTAAATATTTCCGAAGTTTTACGTCTGTTCTTGTGTTACGTGAAAGTAGCAACACTTTTTGACGAAATGTCGACTGTCTTCTTGGGCCTACTGACTGATGCGCGTGTTATCTGAAAAGATGTTCTTTTTTTTTCGATTCCTCATAGAAGTGATAAAATTACTAGTTATTGACGGAACCTTTATGAGCGGCAGCAAAATGCCGCATTTTTTCCTATACGTGTCTTAGACACTCGCTGACAGCGGCAAGACCGAGCCTTCTGAAGCAATCCTCCGAATTACAGAAAGCAATTTTTTATGAAATAAACTAAAACGATACTTTAATTATTTCTCCAAGAAGAACAAGCGAATACATGAGAAAAACCGAAGCTCGATCAGTTTCAAAAGTGCGACAGTGTCATGCATGATTCAAGTCAGGACAGGGATTTCTTGCTCTGCAGCAAATGCAGCGGCCATTTACGAAGCGACGCCATATTACACTCATGACAAACTGCACGCAGGGTGTGTTTGCGCCTATCTTTCCTCGTCCACTCTTCGATTTGCAATCAAGCAGCATTGTTTCACCGCGGAGTCCTCGAGATGGTGGGCGGGCTACGATACGACTGCTTCTTGACATTGCAAAATGTATAGCGCGTTCTTCGATCAGTGGAAAAACGTACAAATGCATTGGTGTGAATGAAGTGGACTAACAGCAGATACCAGCTGTGCCAGTACGTTCCCAACGTACCTTTATTATAAGGTCAGAGGGACGTGTTGCTGGGCGAGTACTGGCTTACTGCCAAAACAGCGCGAAGAAGGGATCTACTAAAGAAATGCTGAATGCGAAAGAGAGAACAGGACAAGTTTCATACGAAACATCGACATGACATCAAGGCAGCAAGAAACGAAAAAGAAATGCGGAGTCATGAATCAGTTGTCGCTGAGACCAAGGCAGAGCAGAAATCGCAACATAGCACTCGTAAGATAGGAAACAGCCCACAGCGCGATTGCATATTAACCAGATCTGCGCCCAGCGTAGCACCGTCGATAGCTATACGAAGGCGATGATATGCGTCCTAATCATGGCCCGCGAGAAAGAGAGAGAGAAAGAAAGAGAGAGTGCGGAGGAAGGAAATGGACAGCCGTGCGTAAGATCTCGCCGAGAGATTCCCCCCTCCCCACCTCCATCTTGTGGAGTGTGGTCGCATCAAGCGCGCTCGCGCAAAGGTCAACAGCGTCTCGCGGCCGCAGAATTCTGACGCCGCTGCAGTCTGTGCGGCGCGATAAGGAGGCGCCGCCTTGGGGAGCCGAGTGAACGACGCGACGCCAGCGTTGGCATCGCCGACGACACGACCGCGTGCCACCACGCGACGGAGAGGAGTCCCTTGTTTTTTTGTGTGTGGACTCACGCCGTAGAGCATCTGCTGTCATGGGAGCCGACAGGACGCTTCTGCTGCTCTTCTTGGCGGCGACGTCGACCTTCGTCTCTTGCGTGGACGGTGAGCTTTGCCGGCATCAAATGGCCAGTCTCTTTATGGTATAAAAAGAAAAGAAAGAGAGAAGAAAGAAAAGTAAGAGAGAATGCATGACTTCCGGACAGTTTGCGTGGAGGAAGTGAGTTGCAGATGTGTAGGCCCGCAGAGTGCATTGTGATCGATGACATTTAACGTTCCGAGGACGCACCATGGCCATGCGAGATTCCATAGGGTGGGGTGCTCAAGGTTTATGCTGACCACCTGAGGTTGTTTAACGTGCGAATAAATCCAACTACGCCTGAGATTATGTATTCCGCCCGACGATAATGCGACCACCGTGGTCGAGTAATGGAACTCGCGGCTTCGCGCTAGCAGATCCACGCCGGCGAGTAACCGCAGGAAGAAGAAACGCCAATAGTCAGATCGATGACAACGCACTGATGTATATAGTTTAGAGTTCATTGCTAGCCAGGGGAGAATGATTCATCAATGAGGCAGCCTGCCAAGTTGTCACTTATCTTGTTGAGAAAGTAGCATAATATCAAAATATTTTTGTTTAATAAATGCGGAGGATTAATGAACAATACCCGATGAGCTTAAAGCTATATGTTATGAGTGTGCGCCACAGGACTAATTTTTCTCCCCAAGCTATGACAAATGTGGCGAACGCAAGTTCTCGAAGTCAATGTTAATCAGAAAACCACGGTTGCCTCGCTTCTGTATAGTGTGTTGTATAAACGTTTTTTTTTTTTTTGTGGCATTTGTTTTTAAATACAATGTGTCAAATAGCTCGTAATTTTTTTTTTTTTTTTTTGGGGGGGGGGGGATATCTTTATCTCATTACCCTCAAATTTGTGACGGCGTCTTGTTTGTGGTAGCATGCGATGTCGTCCCTAAACGTGCGATCTATCATGGGATGCAAGCATAAAACAGCGGCATAGTACTGGCGCTTTCCTTGCGATAACGGCATCGCATTTCTTTCGACAAGGAGCTCCAGGCTGGTGCTCTTCGAAGAAAAAGCTAGTTTGCACGTGCCCTAAGTAACAAGAAAGGTTTTATACACCTATGCTGTATGCCTTCATGATTAAAATAACAAAGCACAGTGTTCGGCAGACAACTCACTTTGATTTTTCTTCGCCATTTGTTTGCGAAGGCTTCACGCTTATGCCGCACCTACTGAACGGCATGTGCGTTAAAAATGACGACTCATTTATAGTTTTGTTGAAACGCTCTCTTACTTATTATGAGGAGTACACGTCCCGAAACCGCGCAGTGAGTTATGAGGAACGTCGCGCAATAAAGGCCTCCCGATGAATTTTGACCCCGTAGGAGGAGGAGAAGGAGGGGGGAAGTGTTGCTAGCTGCAGCCACCTAGTGTTCCTCAACGTGCTGCTAAATCTAAGGTTAGTCAGGAGTCGAACCTAAAACCTCACGCTCAGCAGCAGAACGCCATATCGCCATAGAGCCAACCACAGCGGGTGCTCTCTAAATTCTTCGTGAACGTTGCGAGTGGAAAGGCAACATTTCAAATTTCGCTCGATTCGCCTATTCAGAAAGGACCACGCGTTCCTGCTTTCCGCGAGAGCGCGAAGCCAGAATCGCGCGCTCACTGTAGCTGCGTATTAGAGCTGAAATAACAGCAAAACATCTAACCTACAACAGATTAAATGAGCTGCAGAAAAACACTGCCGCGTTATGCGTTATTTCATGGATCGCTAACACCAAGGGCCTCGATAACATATATTTTATAGGTGACCCCAGAGACCACTTAGGGGAGGTTTGTTTCTCGGCACCACTGACACTACCAAGGTTTTGCTTACCGTAGGTTCGTCAGGTGCGGCTGTTTACTGCATCAATGTTTCTTGTCATTGAACTTAAAGACCCACGCTCGCGCTTACTATAAACGCAATGCCCTTACATGCGTACCCTTACAGTGCCCTTACTCGGCCGGTGTTCTTCCTTCCTTCATCTTTCTTTCTTTCTTTCTTTCTTTCTTTCTTTCTTTCTTTCTTTCTTTCTTTCCTTCTTTCTTTCTTTGCTTTTTAGGCATCGCGCCGTCTTAAACCATCTGTCTCAACTTCTATACCGTCTCCCCTTCCGCCAATATAGCAAAAGACAGTTATCGTGGTTATACTCTAGTTCGCCTTTGCTTTCTTTCTCACTTCCTGGCACGCGGAGTTTTACAATAAGCAACGCATGACCCAACCATATAACGTGTTTCTGCCTACCTCGGCGACAGACAAAACTGCCAAGGGTGCCCTGGACTGCCCGGAACCGCAGTGCGCCAACAAGGACTGCAAGACCAAGGTGGGCGACGACGGCTGCCTGGTGTGCGACTGCAACGGCCACTGCCCTCTGCTGGTGTGCGGACCCGGATGTCACGAGGAGAAGAACACAACCGCCAAATGTCCCGAGTGCGTTTGCGATGGTGAGTGAACGAAAAGTGGTAGCTTCTTTTTCTCGTCCGGCCGTCATGCCAGCATGGAACGCGCAGAATTTCCTACTAAACTTACTAGAGATAATTCTAGCAATGCGATCGCCCAGCCGCCATGGGAATTATGGGTAGTTCATGGATTTGCCTTGCCTTGCTCGTGGCTTCGGACATTCTTGTGGGGCTATTTATAGCGCTTTATCTGCCTTTATCGGCCTAAATTGCCAAGCGGTCATACTTTTCTGTACGCACGAAGGCGATAGGAGTCTGCGCACATCAATATAGATTGCAAATCGATGCATTTATAGCGCAACTTTCTGCTCAGTGTGGTCAATTTGCGATGTCGCTTCAAGCTATGGAAGAACGAAGTTCACGCAAATCGACGTACTAGTCGTCCTTTCCACGCTTGATGAACATCCATAATTGCAGCTTCCATAGACACTATAGCGCCGGAGTAGCACTGGCGCACTTTAGTAACTTTTGTAAGGAATTCTATGGTTGTGCTCAGCGCGGCGACATATAATCGCTTTCAGGGACTTTCGTTGTACAGAGAACTGACAAGCCATCTAGCGTGATACTCTGCTCAGAGGCAAAGAGAAGAGAGAAAAAAGAAGGACATTAGATAGGACGATGAAGGAGAGGCGGTAGAGCGTTAGTACATAGTTATTCGTGCGCCCATTGACAGCTGTAAATCTAAGACCCGTGTTCTCAGATGACACACGACATCCGGCGGGAGACAATCGACAGTTTCAGCATAGCGGGAACGTGCGATTGATGTCGTATACCGGAATACCAGCTTCGTACTGCACACATCTTCACATTCACAATACTTTTATTACAAATAGCGGGAGGAAATCAGACGGAAAAGATCAATGCGTCGTGCGGTAGCTACGGATCATTACGCGGTGTAATTCGAAACAATATGAAAGAAAGGTTATAAGCATTCGTCTTGTGCATGTTCCTTTTTTTAGTGCCGAGTCTCTGCGCTCTCTTTTTAGTTCGCGTTGAGACACCACAATTGTAAGAGTTGCTCGCGCTCTGTTTTATAACGAAGTGAGTGGGTGATTTACTAGATGAATATAGAACTATTTCGGCAACTAATGTGTCACGGGCTTCTTCAAAAAAATAATTTGTTGAATGATAGAAGGTTAATAGCACGATGTGATACGAAAAACGTTCCGGCAGTGAGGCACATCTTGCCAGCGTGTTTAAACAGCCAATATTGAACAAAAATAATGAAAATAAAACAGCAACAAAAGGGCAAGTTCTGAAGTTTCTGCAATTTAACACAAACCAGTGAATCCGTGAAGTTAATAAAATATTGCAAAATAAAACGCACACACAGGGACATGATAAGTGTTAATGTATAGCTACAGTATCCCTTTCATTACAGTAGGTTAGTAATATAAGAATTTCAGTTGAGTGTAAGATAAATCCCATAATTTAAAAAGTTGCCCGTATATGACTTGTCTGTTGGAAACTGTGGCCGCATATAACGCTTTCGAGCACTTATTAATAAAATTTTACAAGGCTTTTAGAGCATCAATAAACCATTACTCCATAGCTCAAGTAACATTTTTACACTTAAAGCACAATCATCAAGGTGATTCGTTGCTGAACTCAAAGCCCATCCTTGCTGCTCAAACTTACAAAGACAGCTTATGAGAATTCATTCTACGTCCTCATAAGCTGTCCTTAGTTTGAGCAGCAAAGATGTGCTCTATGTTCTGTCATGAATGGTCGCACGTGCAACACGGCATATTAGAACGACGTATACAATAGAGAAAGCTACCTGTATGCGGCACTTCGAACCTGAGACGCTGCATCAGAGTTTATGTCACGACACTCACGAGCAAACATCGGAAACGAAGCTTCCTTAGCAGTTACCTGACGCTTAGAGCAAAGATACATCGTTAAACGAAGGCTGCTTTGAAAAGCGAGATACTAGCTCGAAGACTAGCACGCAGGCGACGCCAGGCAGCAAAAAAAAAAAAAAAAAAGGAAAGGAAGGAATTTCAAGGCTGTGCTACATTTTCTATGGCTCTGTTTGTGAACTTTGTCGAGCCATGTAACAGGCCAGGTAGTGGAGATGCTAGCGCATGCATTTTGCGCCTGCGGAACATTACAAACAGGAGCGACGGGCTTTAGCCTCTTCTCTGGCAAACATCGTCGCAGGGACATTCTCAGTTGACTTTCGTTCTTGGTCTCTGACCTCACGCAACAAGTACTGCAATAACAGTACGGGCCATGTCACAATTTTTACACCACATGGGACTAGCCTCAACATAT